>NW_009712110.1:31030-45628 GCF_000703405.1 Apaloderma vittatum
AAAGAAAATCTTTACAACTCATTTCTGCTTTTATTTCCATATTTCCTGTTCTGTGTCTTGGCCGTAACTTGTATCCAGCTCCCCAAAGAACTGCTTCTGAGGTGACGGCAGGAGCCTGGAACAGCAGAAGTGCCCCCCCATGGGGTTTCTGTATGGGCACACCTGATCCAAGCAGAGATCTGCTCCTAATCTGCCAACCATGCACTGCAGTGCCTACTGCTGTGAGGACCTCAGCCCCACTACATGCACCAAGCACAAATGAGATAAGGCAGCTTTGCCAAGATAAACCTGCCGTGCGTCAGGTGAGTTAAGCACACATCCAGGCTGCAGGCACCTAGAGTTGTTTAGGGCGTTGCGTGTCTTGTACTATTGCTCTGCTGCCGCACGTTATCTTTCTGCAGATACGGCAAAGGCAGTCACGGGAGTGCCCCTCTGCTCCACAAATTGACTAGTGCTTAAGCACCAGGGTTGCTCATCTGTTGTGTCCTCAGACAGGTGTGAGCAGTGACTCCCAGCAGCACTCGTAGCCTCAGCCTCTCCTGCTAGACCCAGCAGAGCCCGACCAGCCTGATTAGATCATCAAGCTGAGGAGCTTCATTCCCAGCCAGACCTGTTGCCAGAGCTTCTCCAGGAGACACCCACTGCTGAGCAGCAGGTCAGGAAGGAGCTGCTTCACGAGCACAGCGGCTCCCCCCCACCCCAACACAGCACAGGCACACTGGGCGGGAGCTTTATGCCAAAAGGAGAAGCAGTACTGCTTTTGAGAAGCTGGGCACTCTCCCAGCGATTGGCGTGTTTCCAATACAGCTTTTGGATATTTTCAAGCCACATCTGCTGTCCGCGCTATACTTGAATATTTTTCCTGCTAGCTCATTCCAAAGAAAAAACAAAACTGCACTACCACTAGGGAAGGTTATGCCACACCATGGAAGCAGTTTAAGGCGGTGTCTTCTGTCTGTCAGCTACCTAAATACAGAGCATGTCAAGGAAGGAAAATTACTTTCCTTCCCCAGATGTCCTGGGCACTCTTCTCCTCCTATCTCAACCTGCATGCCAAAATTCAATATGAGACCCCTATAAACTACAGAGAGACTGATACCACATCAGAAACAAACTACCAGGCTTGTTAAAATGGCGCAGAAGTTCTGGATAGACATTAATAGAATAAGGCCTATTATCTAGGCAATGGATTTTAAGCTGGTGGTGTAGAAAAGCACAGGCTTGTAGCATCGTGGCAAAAGGGCCAGAAGGACCACAGTCTTCACTGTGAAAACTGGCGTAAAAGTTGGTACCATTGGTACAGCAGGCATTATATCAGCTGCCACCTTCCACTAGCTTTACCTTTAAAATAAAAGCTAGAAACTTTTCTCTGCCATCTGGGTATTCACCCCACCTCCTCATACGTTCAGTCTACTGGTTTTTCCTCATACCACATCCTAACTGCTTTGCTTTCTTCCTTTCCTCTGCTTCCATCCCTGGAGACATTCAAGGTCGGGCTTGATGGGGCTCTGAGCAACCTGATCTAGTTAAAGACGTCCCTGCTGACTGCACAGGGATTGGACTAGATGACCTTTAAAGGTCCCTTCGAACCCAACACCTTCTATGATTCTTTCACCTGCTGGGGCTGAAGACCCTGGACAAACTGACCCTAATTAGGTTTTAGCCAGTCCCAGATAGATGTGCAGAGAACACAAGGCCATCTTATGTGCTCAACTCCAAGAGAGCACATACATAAAGGTAGCCTTTTATTTTGGGACTAATGCCTTTTTTCTACCAGTAAACTTAGCCTTTCCCACATGCCTTCTGCACTGTCCCCTTTTGTATGTGCTGAGAGGTGTCATGATAGACACAAGCAATTAAAAATAGCTGGAAGCATTTATTTAAACCACTGAAATCAACAAAGTTTAAAACAACCAAATGCTGTGATGCATTTGGATAGATTAAAGGAGTCACACAGGGTGCTGCTGTCTGTTCTGCTTTGTGGTATCCAGAGAGTCAATGGGCCCAGCAATAAAGTTTTATAGCATTTAAACTAGAAAGGACTATGAAACCTTCGTTATCTGACCCTTCCATACATCCCAGTCCACTGTGTTTCCCTGAGGTACCTTTTATAGGGTCTCATTTGTCCTTTGCTGAAATATAACCACTGAAAAAGAACATGGGTGTGGTGCAAAGTTTCATAAATAAGCATTTTTGCCCAGCTCAAATATATTTTTAGCTTTTTGTTTTGTTATGATTTCCAGTTCTTCCATATCCTTTTCTAAGAGTTGAACTTCAGGAATTGGACACTGTATAGTAGCACTGTATTTTCCAACAGCGTATGCCGAAGCTAAACAAAGAAATTATTTTGAAAAACATGAATTTTTATCTTTCTTTAAAAATTCTTTTCCTTCAGAATCACCCTAGCAGAGTACATGGAGTTGCCTTTGTACTCTGAACTCTAGACCTTTTCCACATCCTGATTTCCAGTTTGCATTCACCTGTCCCATAAGTACAGACATATTTTTTGACCCCAGACACGTAACCTTGTTTCTGGACCACGGATGAAAACCTTCAGAAGCCTCCTGTCTGGTACCTTTTTTGCAGAATCCAAGAAATCTATCCTCTGACACAACTGTACATTAGCAACTACTTTGAGTAAACCCTTTAATTTCACACATTTTGTGATACAATTTTTTAATCAATTAAATAAATATCCACTTACTTGCAATTTAATCATTTAAACCATGAAATCAGGTTTGTCTGACTGTATCTGCTTTTCATAAAATCCCACCAGGGTTAAGATCATATCTATATTCTTCCACTCTGTAACTATGGAATTCTACAAGAGCTTTTCTGTATTTTTAAGTATGTTTGGTACCAGGAGCTCCCATGCATAGTTTTTAGTTCCTCCCCTTTACTCTTTCTTAATGAATTAAATGTTTTCTGACATTTCCTCATGATGTCACAACCCAATGAAAATCAGTGTCAACACACCAAACTTCTCCTCTGGGACCTTTCAGTCTATCTGGATTTCCAGTTACTCAGGTTTGTTGGTTCTGAAAAGTTTTGTAACCTGATTACTGACAATGGTTACTTTTTATACTACACTATGAAAATGTCGCCTTTCTAGTGTTACACTTGCCAGCATTGTCTTTTCCCCTTGGATGTTCTTAGCTGATCATCATCAGCTCCTCTCTACTTCACACTGATTCTTTTTTAATCTTCTCTAACCTGTATGTGTTATTTAGGGCAAAAAGAGAAAAGGTATTTTCAAAGGACATTAGCAGTTTAAAAAAGGAATAGCGTAACAATAGCTTAAGAGTCATAATCCCTTTCTCAATAATTATAATTTTATTCCAAGCACAAAGCTCTGATCAAATCTTGCTGCAAATACAATGATACTCATTATCTGTGTGTTCTGAGAACCACAGCTGAAACAGAAGTTTTTGCAGACTCTATTCTGGTACTGATACTGAAAATTACCTTATATACATCGTATGAAACTGAGAAAGAAACCTCAATATTAGTGTGAGCTTAACTTAAACTGTTCTGATCATATCACTTCCAGATCCTCTTCCAAACACCTGTTAAAGCAATACACATTTAATGCTTTTAATCTTTCCTCATAAACCAGCTACTTTTGCTGTTGTTCTTTGAACTCTCCCAAATTAGCCTCTCTTTCAAATATCCAGGTGTCAAGAACTGAAAAGCCCACCGCCAAACTGTAGCGTACTGACACCTACAAGCCCCAGGATTCCATACATCTCCCTAAACTGTACTTTTCAGCACCTTAATCGCTGCTATGGCAGTGGCAAGGTTAATTGGCCTTCCACAGTCACAACTGGCTCCTTTGATACACAGACTTTACAGCTTTCTGCACTGAGTAACTCCTTCAATCACCTCTTCCCTGAGCCCTCAGCAATGAAAAGCTTCTGCAGATTCTCATTTCTTGCCTGTATTTCCAGACTCTTTTTTTTTTCTCCCTCAAACTGAAATGAAATCAAATGAGTTGAGAGGTTCCTTGTAGCTCCAGTAGCTCCAGCCCAGATACCACAGCAAGTTATATCCCTCTTAAATACTGAAGCCGCATCTTACAACCAAGTAGGCTTTTTTCATCACCAACTAATCTTCAGCCAGAAAGCTGTTCCAGGCAAGGTACTGAGAAGAGGGGTGTCTATATGCCTCTCTTCCAGATCTTTTTCATTAAAGCTAAAGACACTGGACATGAAATGCCTTTAATTTTTCAGAAAAGAAATCAAGACATTTACTCTACAATTTTCAAGGTCAGTGTCCCTTTTTTGTTGGTTTTGATCTTGCAGACACGTTTGTAGTTGAGAAAAACCGGCAACATAAATTAAGGCCATCTTTCCCATGTGGTTTTGCAACATACTTCTAACAACCCAACAAACAAGCAACAGCAGTAGGGAAATATTCCCAAGTCCCAGAGCAGACTTCCCTGCTGTCCTTTTTCAGCAGAGAAAGATAATAGCCAATAGGAATTCAGATGAAATTTTCCTCTTGAATTAGTACAGCAAAATGAGAAGCCACGAGTTACCCTGGGTGAGTACAAAAGTAAGACTTTTCTTTCTCTTTTAGTCCTTCTTGTAAGCGACAGCATCCACTGAAAAAGCCGTCAGGAGCAAACCAGCTGAACAGAAACAGAATTGCAAAAGCTCTAAGGCAAGACCAGGAGGCGGCAAGCTTCACGTTCAGAAAGCTCACGCCTTAAAAATCGTGCCCAAAGCTCATTTCTGCCAGGCCTGTTTCCTCAGGGAGTCATGCCTGAGCGGTGCCTTCCAGCTGCTGGTGGGGTGGCTGGCTGGGCACCCTGAGAACAGGGCTGCAGCCCAGAGCCCTCGCACATCTGGATCCCTCCCAGAGTCACCATCTCCTGCCCTCCCCAGCTCGCTGTCATCGCTTTGATAACCACTGGCAGGAGCCTCCCAGGGAATCTCATCTTCGGCTCCTTCAGGGGTGCTGGGAGGGAAGAGGGCAGGCAGACATGTAGGCATCCATCTGGAAAGGCAAGGCGGGGAAATGCTTTCCGGTGAGAGGAAGGGCCAATGTCTCAGAGCCAGCCCAAACGGACATCCCTAGAGAACTCTCAGCCCCCGCAGCATTTCACCAGGGAGCACGGGAGGCTTTACGCCTGTTTTCTGAAAAACAAAGCTTATCAGCCTGCCCCAAAAAAACACACCAGCCCCCAACCCCGAATCACATGCACAGCTGTGTGGGGCAGATGTCAGAGAGTAGGAGGGGAAGGGAGCTGTGGCACTGAGGAGCTCGAGCAAGACATAGCGTCAGCGCTGATGACAAGGCCAGTTACACCCGTGATGAGAAAGGCAGATGTTTTGCAAAAAGTCAGCCGCTGCCTCATATTAGGAGGTATGAATTCAACAGTTTAGACATCATATTTTCCTCAGTCTTCATCCTTTGCTAGCCAGGACAGATACAAGAAAGCCAGGTAGCTGGCTGCAAGAAGTAATGATCTTCTTAATCTTGAATCCTCCTGAAGATCTCATCCTATCCATAACACTACAACCCTCTCCCAAAGGCAACAGTCACATTGCTGCTTTTGCTGCAAGAAAAGCTTGAGGAGCAGATCAGCTCTTTATTGCTTTTAAGTTTTGGTCCTACACACACATAAATCTCTTCTGAGGGTACCAGAAGCGCCATAAGTGAAAATAAACCTTTTTTTTTTCACATAACACACACAAAATCAAAACATTGCAAGGAAATACTGAAGCCGACAAAAAAACCTATAGGAGATCAGGAAAAAACCAGCTTTCAGATAAGCTTCTCCTTATGCACAAAATGTGCTGCAGGACTTTAGAGGTGAAGGAACAGAGACCTGCTTGGTATTCAGGGCTTGGGGTTTTAGGTGGGGTTTTCCTGGCTGGTTTTCAGGTTTTAGGTCTACAAAACCTCCTCCAAGCTAGTCACAGGAGCTACTACGCAAGGTGGTCTCTTCCCACACGTCCAGTTTTGGGGTTAGCCACGAAAAGGAAAAAAGACAGGTAGGAGCCAATCCTTAAGGTATGAGGCTGCATAGACACAAACAGCCTTGAAACAAATGGTGTAGGCTCTTACATAGCCATGTCATATTAGAGAAGAGCAAGCAGGTAAGGCACCCAGAATTTTATCAGGAAAATCCTGAACAAAATTATCAGTGTATAAACAAACTACAAGTTCAACACAATACTTTGCACATAATGTGTGTTGCACAGAAGGAAAACATACGCAGAGAAAAAGGCATTTTTTCAGTACGGTTGGAAATCAGTTCAGTTTTCCCTCTCTCCACTTCAATAAATCCAAACCAGAACTGTAAAAAAACCCAAACAGTATTACTTCTATGACACTGTGGTCATGAGAACCAATAGTTTCCTAAAAAAATCAGCAAAACCAAGTGGCCTCAATCACTCAGTAGTTTAACAGGGACATGAAAAACTTGAGGATCAGACTACTGCCTAGTAATGCCATACCTAAACCTGAGCAAGGCACAGCTTTTTTCCTCACAGCAAGGCTGGTTTTTCTTACCAGTCTGAACCTCTCATTTCAGTTATTGCCATTTTCTCTCATCCTCCTGTCACGCAGTTGTGTGGAGCCCAGCTCATTTTTCACTCTTTTCTACAGACCTTAGCATCACAGGATCCAAACTTCAGAGAAGTAAAACTAAAGAGGGTACTTCAAATCTCACCAACTTCAAGATTCCTTTCTTGCTTCACAAGCCGCGACAAGCATTTTGCCGCAGCTGAAGAATTTCCAAAACCAGGGGCCACACTCAACATCTGCAAGTGCAGAACAAAGGCAAGTGACCTTCCCCTTCTCTACTGGAGATTAGCCCATCTCACGCAAGGGAGCACGCACCACACCTCTGTAAGCAACCTCAACTCCAGCAAGAGCTGGGAGATGAGTGCTCCGGGGTGTCACCAAACAGACAGGGCTTGCCTCAGCAGAGCTGCAGGAGAAGAAGCACAGCTCCAGCTGAGCTGCTAAAGCATTATCAGCAATATTGCCCTTTGCTGCTGTGCTACAGGGGAGAAGCCTTCACCAAAACTCACTTCCCTCCTCTGCAGCTCTTCTCAGGACACATCAGACTTTGTGACGAAGGAAGCCGAAAGCTCCCTAAGGTGCCTGTCCAAAGCTCCCGAAGAGGTTATCACAGCAGCCTGGTCTCTATTTCTCACTCCATATGAATAGCAGATTGCATGAAAGGACAAAGCCAGCGCCAGCATGGCTGCAGCAGAATGTTTTGCCTTGGCAGAGAGGAAAGAGATGAAGTGGGTGTCACATTTTTCCATGAGATTTTTGCTTGTCACCACAGCAGAGCCAGATCACATACAGAAGATTGAAAGCCTGTTAGCAGCAGATGGCAAAAAACAAATGAGTAGTTTCCAAGACACAGTGAAGGCACAGAGAGGTCACGTCTGGACGGATGGCAGCTATGGGGATGGCTTCAGTAATTCAGGTCCATCCCATTTAAGCAGCCATTCCTTATTTTCTCACATTCCCTTCTCCGCTTCCCAACTCACCCTTGTGAGAGGGAGAACTCCTTATTTGATAAAGCATTTATATCCTTTTTGCACACAAGCAGCATGGATATAACTCAATTCAGTGACTCTCTTTTCTGCGGTTGCAAGCTACGTTTGACAGCTCACAGACAGAGAGAATGACAGACCCTGCTATCGAGAACTCAGCATCTCAGACCAGAAACAGCAGATGTGATGCTCACCTCTGCTACTCCTTATTAAATCTCACTATATTTGACCTGTCTTCTTTACTGCCTATTACTTGCTTAAGCAAGGTGAAAGGGTACTGTATTTGGCAGTAAAGACATGGCCCTAAGCCAAACTTCTTTTTCACACACTGTTTCTGTCACTTTTATACAAGACAAACAATTTAGCATCCAAGACAGCCTCCACTTTGCACCAACACTCAACATCATGGAAGGGTGCTAGTACCATCAACCAGCTCCAGCACCAACTCTTCTCTGAACCTCAAGCCTATCCATTTCTCTGCTACATATCCACACTCTTCCCAAATAACCCTTTTTCCTGTTGATCTTTGAACAACTGCCTCCTCCAGGTAATCCCCCTTCTTTCCAGTGACCTCCAAGTAACAGTCCACTGGTATCAAATACACACACACACACACCAGGGTTACATTTAAGGACAACCCATAAAGCTACCCCGACTATTCCCAGTGCACATTCCTTTAGCCCGAAGTGCAATTCCACCACCCCTGCTCTAGCCAAATACTCCTACCTGCCCTCTCACGTCAGCACCAGTACCTGGGCTGCTACAGGGCAAGCTGCATCGGGGAACTGCTACCCCTGAAAGCTGATTTCTTGCAAGAAAGTCGTTTTACGACTGGATGAGTTTCCAAGCAGCTGCCACAGCAGCCTGCGGTTACATCCAGGTGCAGAACCGCACTGTCAGGTCTTGTCACTCAGAAAAAACATAGCCCAAGGGCATTCAAATAGTTCTGATTTCTCATCTCTGTGATTCAGAGAGAGATAAATAGGGAGCAACAGCAGAAACAAATGTGTCCTCCCTGAAAAAACAGATGCAGAGGTCTGCTGTGAGCAAGCCTTTCCAGGATCCACCCACAACCCACCTCCCTTGGAAAAAGGGAAGTTGCTCTAGGGAATGAAAGGACTTAAAAAGAGGATCCTATAAGCTCTGGGCTGGCAGCCAATACAGCCTGTGAAAAATGCCACCGAGCTAGGTTAGTCACCCTCTCTGACTGGCTATTAATAATTTCTAAAGTCTCACCCACAAAAACAGTCCTTCTCCAAAAGAGAGAAAAGCAGCCCAAGACACAGCAAACAGCTGATGGACGTTAAACCAAGTATTATCGAGTGACTGGAAAACAGCTTTTGGGAATGCAGGATGGAGCACAAGTGGCACTTGGGACAGCAGGGCCTGATAACCCAGGCCTGGATACAGCACGAAAAAGCAGCATCTATCTGCACGTGCAAAGCCACCACAGGGTAACCTGCCCGGTGAGAGGTGCCCAGGGGCACTGTCTTGTGTCACCACAGCACGGTACTGCTGCTCCTAAGGTGCCAAAGCAATTTTATTCTGCAGTAGTTACTTTCCTCCCACATCTGTCAAACAGCTTGGACATAAAGTGGCTTTGCCAGGCAGGGGTACAGCTGACACAGATACATAGCAAGAAGCAGAGATGAGCTAAGAGACAGTCAGAGCTGGTGGTACACTGGTCAAAGGCCTCCATGCTTTATTTTTATTTTACATTTATTTTGTCACAGCTGGCAGAATAATGATCTGATCTCACAGCATTCAAAGCAAAAGCAGGAAGGCAGACTTTCAGAGAGGGAGAAATAAGGTGCAAATGAACTGCTGCAAATGAAGTCAGTGCAAGAAGGAGACAAAAAGATCAGAACAAACTGCACATCCTCATCTGGGATCTGCAGCCAGTCACATCGGCCTCCTCCACAAAAACAGATGATCCTAAGAAGTGAGACTGCTTTAATAAAAAAACTGGTCACACACACTAGAATAGTGGAAACTTATTTAAACCTCTAGCTATGAAAGACCCCAAAGAAGGGACTTTTCACAGAAGAATCGTGCAAACAGAGACCTGCAGAGAACACAAGTTCCCCTCACCCCTGTAGATAAATTCAACAATCCCAGACACCGGAAAACCTTGTCTGGTAACGCCATGAATGAAATTCCTTTACCCCTGCTATCGCACACAACTTGCTCCACGCTTGAAGACTGGCTTTCCAAAGTACAGAAACAGTTACAGAGGAGAGTCACGTCATCAGGAAAAAAACCAAAATAGTGTTTTTGTACATTAAACGCTGGCTTGTTCTTATCAACCATGCTTCAAAACCAGTCCCAGGACAAACTAACATTTTTTCCAGCTCTCGTCCTCGCTGCAGATCAAGCACATCACTATACAGTTACAGGCAGTCCAAATGAAACCAGCCAGCAACTCAATACCCTTACTTTTCTAATTTTAACTGTCAGAAAATGGGAGAGTAAAGTTTCAAAGCATCCCACTTATGTTTATTTCAACTTTTAGAGGAACTGTGGATCATTTGGACCCATTACAGAGTATCTGACGTGTTTCTTGGCAAACAGGAGTGGTTTTCTTTCTTAAATTTGGGAAAAAGACTAGGGAGGGGGAATGGCTTTCAGTGCAAGACACTGAATACAGCCAGTTCTTCTGTTCAGCAGTCGTGAACTTGGTTTATTTTTATTTTTTTTATATGGAAACTCATTCTCAAATTTTAAAACTACTGCTTTGCACAAAGACTGTATACAACTATTTAAAAATCTCACTTTCACATTTCCCCTCTTTACTGGAGTATTTTAGCAAAATCCTTGCAAGTTCTGACTGTAAAAATATTTCACCATAAGTTAGCTGCCTGGGCCTCCATATGCAGATATATTGAAAAGAAAGAATGAGAGCGCTCAGCTTTCTTGTTACTGGGCAACAGGCCAAACTCCACTTTCGAATAACTGAAGTAACTTCCCCCCCATCAAAAAAACCCCAAACAAACAAAAAAAACAAAGCAAAACTATATCGTCACCAGATTTTAGAGAGCTACATGCAGCCACCACAAAGCAAGATACAGCCAGCTCAACATCTTTACATGCTGTAGTAAACCCCACTTTTAATTAAATACACATGGATTGTACAAATCAAGCACTGTTGTCCATTTAAATTAGCCGTTGCCGCTGCCATACTCCGAAAACTAGAGGCAACCCCTGGCAGCTCGTTCAGAGGCAGCATTTCTGCAGAAGTCATCAGAACAGGCAGTAACAGCGACCATGGTGTTTGTGGCAAAGGAAATGAGTCACGGCAGGCTCCTGGTGAGGTTCAGAGGCTTGTAATGGGCAGTTTTTATCTGAGGAAAGAAGGCTGGCTCAAAGCTTCCCCAGCTTGTCTTAGATGATGATCACGACCCTGAACCGGACGGCTTCAGCTTTGCTCTCGCAGGGGGAGAGCAATTTGGCAGCTGAGGCCTGGGAAGGCTCCTCCACTTGTGCCAACCTATATTCCAGCACCGAGCTGCCCACAGCATCACCAGCGACGTGGACGCTGGCTTGCTGAGCTCAAACTCCGCTCAGACACTGGCATCAGCAACGTGATGTTTGAGGCATTTCCGTGTTTTCATAGGAGCTTCAACATTCAACAGCCAGGCTCTTTGAAGAATAATTAATTTGGGCTACTTAGCATTTGAAGGATCTTCCAGTTAACCACTTGTCATCAAGACACTCAGAACATGACATATGGGAATTTAGACCTATATATTTAGGCTAGCTGCTGCCCCCATGTATCTGTAGGGCAGGTGGAGGTCTACATCTGTCATGCCAAGAACACCATCACATTTACATTCAGGTACGTTTTGCTACCATGCAGAAGCAGCAGCCAGCAGCTAATGTGTTAAAATAAGCATGAAAATGGGGGAGGGGGAAGAAGACAGCCTCCTGAGTGTTAAATAAGGACTTTTTAAATATCAGGGGTTGGTAAGACCCATCTGCTTTTCACCTCCCATCCAGCAGCAGGACAGGTAATTGGCATTTCCCAGCACGTTTGCCAACAGACCAATCCATTTGCCATTTGTCACCAAGGGTGCCACCCCAGCTGGGTCACGCACCACCACGAACCAGCTCCACAGGAGACCCAGGTCCCCGAGCTGAGCTCTGCCACACCAAGCCCACCTATGTGTTAGGGGAAGTAACAGCAGTGGCACGAAGGTGCAGAATTTGCAACTTGGCCATGCTCCTGCCCTCTTTGGGGAGCGCCCGGTTTTGTGCTTCCTTTCTGCTTGGCTGCCAGGAAAAAAGGAAAAGCATATTATAATAATAATACCAACACCTTGCACAATGCCAGCGTAGGGTATTACCCACACACAATCATAACAAGCTCCAGGGCATGTGAAGATTATGTATGCAGACATGTCAAATATGCCATGAACATACATACCTCTGGGAAACCTTTTCTTAAATGGGAAACTAAGCCACTCTGGAAAAGGTAACTGCTATAAAGCTATCTGGCATCCAGGTGATTGCTATGAACTGTGAAGACTTTAATCAGCCACCTCATGCTGCCTGCCAACACCAGAGCTGAGCTGCTCGAGGTCCCGCTTTCTCTCAATACAGCCGATGATATCATCGACAGCGGAGCAAGGGAACAGCTTCTCAGACGCTGGTGAAATCATCAGCTGTTAAAGAGAAATGCAAATCCCCAAGAGGCTGGATTTCAGCCCTGGTAATTAAGGCAGGCTGGAACAGTTTAAGATTGAGGCCGAGTTTTTAAGTGTATGCATACTTTCACACTTCTCTACTAGCTTCAAATCAACCAGCCCCACAAATAGCCTTTGTGGTTGTAGAAAAGGTTAAAATTTAATTTAAAAATATACAAAAGGCAGCTGGCACAGAATCCTCCCCCTCGCCCGTCTGTGCACGTGGGTCTGACTGCCAAAGGACACTGATCCTTCCTCCTGCTTGTGAGCTCTCCCCTCTGTCACTGCTGGTTTTGTCCCCCTTGCCAGCCCAGCTCCTGCCCCTAGGGCTGCGTAACTACCCTAGGAACCTTTCCTAAGCCCCCTCAGAAGTTTCCCTGAATGCAGACTGGCACATCCAGCTATGGGACACCTTGAGAGTGTCCCAGCCCAGCAGATGCCCCAGGGCATGTGTTCCTTAGCGTGAGGCTAACAGCAAAGGTGGTGGGCACTCCTGCAGAGACAGAGCACAGGAGGGTCTTCTCATCATATCAGTCTGTTCAGAAACACCCTGTACTAAGTTTACAAACACAGCAGAACTAGCTGGGTCAGACTAGTCCTCCTAGATGAAAAACATAAGCCAGGAGAGCAGATGTTTCATCCACAGGGTTGATTTGTTTGTTTTGTTTTTTTTAAAAGTGATTCTATGGAGTTTTGGGCAGAGGTAAATGGAGAACTTCTGCTTCGTGGTATCAAGAACAGTTATTTTCCTCCACACAGCAGGATGCAAAAGTAAAAGTTCAACAGGCTGAAACGTGTACTTTTCCCTATAGAGAATGTTAATTTCAGAAAACTGCTTTTTTCCTCTGAAGATTCTAATATCTCACTATGCCTACTATATCCATAGCATTTAGTTCCTTTTACTCTTTTTACTAAGAACTTCTTCCAGAAGAACTCCAAAAACAACCAAAAAGATAAAATGACACTTCTTATTTGACTTCAAGACGGTCTCTAAAGACATCTTTAACTCCTATAAAGAAACCAAATTACACAAGACCACCACACAAACCACTGGTAGATTGTCACTCTCAACAGATGGAGTCACAGCCTAAATTTTTGCAGATACAGCTAGGTAGTGGCTCTTGCAAAACACACATCATTGTATATTTGAAGCTTAAAATCCCTAATAAAACTTGAAAACAGCAGACAAGAGCACCATGTTTCCATCCACCAGACAGACAGGATGTTTAGTTCATCAAACTACATTTAAATACAAGTTCCAGGCTCCTTGAAATAGGGCAGAACACACACGCATCCGTATCACTGCAGCCACAAGTTCTAGCCCAAGAATACAATCTCCTTCAGGACACTGATTAAAAAAATATGTGAACACTAAATAAGAAAACAAAAGTTAAGAGTGGCGACTCCATTGTCATCACAAGGATCCAAACAAGTCAGGAGGAAGTATCCCAGCACAACTATAAAATCCAAGTGGGAGCACTCTCTGAAGAGCCTCTCATTTCCTTCACAACGTTCCTCTTGTTAAAGAAAAAAATTCAAGAAAACAGCTGTCTGAAGGAAGAGCTTTCCACTGCTAAGTGTTCCTGCTGGCTCTTTAAAAATAAACCCAAAACAACCTGCCATAACACAATCTCTCTTCCCTGGACCTACCACAGGATACACGTTGCGCAAGAAAGCCCAAGAATTTTCAGAGACAAAGAAGCCAAACAATGTTTAAAGACAGTCACGCGTGCAGCGGGCTCGCTTCCTAAAAAAAGACGGAGACAATCCCGGATCAGCGAGGCCACTGCACACAGCAAATAAAAGATTTTCCTTGTTTGTCTTTCAAGACTAACACCAAGATCCCCATGTGGTGCTAGCGCACTCAAGGCGCCCCAGTCCTTCTCCATGGGGTCACAGTTATTTGCTCTCTTAGGAGCAAGAAAGAGATGCAGACCACACACCAGCTGAGCATCTTTCCTCGAGTGCTCTGCCACACGTGGGTCTCCAGTTGAGCACGAGCTCCCCAACTCCACCAAGCTCAGCTGCCCCGAGCTATGCGTTCATGGTGGACCAGAGGAATCTTCTGTATCTCTGTGCTTGCATAAAGTCTCTGGGTTAGCACAGAAATGACAGAGCAAAGGCAACAAGACACATTTCCTCAAGATTATCCTAACCATGCATTTTGCACAGGCAAAGATACAGTAAATCCAGCCAAAGAAAAAAAAAAAGTCAAAACTTCATGCGGTGGCCCTCAAAGCCATCATCAATGTGTCCAAAAGCCCCTCTCACAGCACAGCTAACTTTCCCAACACTGGCACCAGAGCTGAGGACCAGGCTCCGAGCACCGGGAAAGACGAACTCCTACGCTCACGACGTCCCGGGACAAATCGGGCCCTTTCCGTCATTTCCTTCCT
>NW_009712111.1:0-7915 GCF_000703405.1 Apaloderma vittatum
ATGTTTCCTGGGCTGCACCTTTACTGGTGACGGTGCCTTTCCAAGGCTCGTTATCCCGGGGTGTCTTGTGGTCATCCTCCGACGTGGTCGTTTTGTCGTCTTCTGCTTCAGAACGGTTTGTGCTGTTTAATCTTCAAGGGCCGAATGAAAAAAAAAACACCACCCAGAAAACCAAACCACCCCCAACAAGGATCCCCAGTCAAAAAAAAAAAGGCAAATTACATCGATAAGGCAAGATAGCACAGGTAGAAATATTTCTTATTAATTATTACCATCCTTCTAGTAACCAGCACTGTCGGGTGAGTAGATCTGTGCAAACTGAATTACCATCTTTCCAAGGGAGCGTGGACATCGCACACTTTGGCATTTTGGGTCATGTCTTAACGATACCTGAAGGTGACAGATTAAAATATGCGAAAGCCGGTAGTTTGCTACCACTGTTACTTTTTTCCTTTCCTTCTTCCTCTCCATAATGAAATTTACATTATTGCATCACCTAATATTAGTTGTGTGAGCTCCTTTAGCTCACCTGCAGGTGTCCTGGCACGCTTCATCATTAATTGTAGTTTATTTATTCTGGCATTTTGTGTGTAGATTGAAATGCCATTGTGTTGGTTATTGTACCAATACTGTCAAAACGTGCCCTGCTCGCTCTATTTCTGGCCAAAGGGTGAGATAAGAGAGTGGGTATAGAGAAGGTAAACAAGGAGCAGCAGTTTCAGATGCTGACTTCCTGACAGGCAAGGTTTGTATGGGTGCCATAAAGCCAAGAAAAATTCCAACTGGGCACCTAAAAGAAAAAGGGAGTTGCTTTGCAGTGTTCGCTGAGTACCTTCAGAGCGTTAGCTAGTGTGGCAGAAACTACAAGGGTGACTGGCCTCTGTGTCTCATAGTTGCCAGAATAGAAGCCGAAGTAAATACCTTTATGGTGTGAGGTTAAGAGAAACGCTGAGTTTTTCAAGACCTGTATAATGTGCTGGAAAGGGATGAACCTGTGGAGAAAAATGAGGTGGCAACCTGACCAAAGCTGTGGACTAGCAGAAAGATCTTTGTGACAACTGTAAAGGAAGATCAAACGTGTGAAGCCTCAGAAAGGAGATACTGTATGTAACATTTGAGCTAGAAAGTGCATCTAGCTGACCATGCTAGAATAGATCTGTATTGTCACAGTTTTTGGAAAGATAAATGAAATTTACTGATGCTGAACTTTCTGCTTGCAGCTGTGAGAGTTGGCTTTTATTGATGCTGTGTGTGTAAAAATTAGAAGGACAAATGCTACAGTGGTGGCTAAAATCCACATCCAAGTTTGTTGACTAGGTAATAACCAAAGCAATAGCTGATATATATTGTTTGTTATTATTTTATTTAATAATTTAGAGCCTGAACCAGATTACTAAGGGAAACTGGATTCATCATTCCGTGATAAATCCTCACCATCTTGAACTTCTGCATTGGTCTGAAACTTTGTACCAGTATTGACTATGCAGAGATGCTTCGTATAGGTAGTGTGAGTGGAGCCTGGGATGGGTGTGCAGGCAATTAAAGCCCACTTTTAAACTTTAAATATTAACTAAATTTTTTTTCTAAGTTAAAAAGTTTGAAGCGTTTGAGTTAGATGAACCAAAGTCAGTTGAAGAGACTGTGCCTTTAGAGGAGCTCTGAGGAGAGGCTCACATTGCTTACTGTTATAAACCACAGTAATATTTGTGATGCTGTGTTGCAAGAAATAGTGCTTTTCAGCACTGTGACTAAACATGAAAAATGGCATCATTGTATGATGCCAATAAAGGAGCGTGAATTGTTCGTAAAAGGGTGATTCTGTGGTGCTCTTTGCTCCCAAAAATACCGAACTGAGTTGCAGTAAGTGGTGCCTGTTTTCATAGCAGCAGCAAAGAGCACTCCTGGTGCTTGGGTTACTTCAGTATTTTCAGCATTTGTATTTTTGTAGCTTTCTTGTTCTGCTTCTGCTCTGTTCCCAAGACTGAAACAGCAGAGAGAGTGCGCTGGGCCCCGAGTAGTCAGTTTTGTCTTTGTACAGGAAAATGTAATTCTGCGTGAAAACGCCGTTTCAGCTCAATTACCCCTTTGAACACCTGCCCCTTGATTCTACTCCGCTTCTCCAGGAAAATGTCTGAAATGTGCTGGGGGGGCTGAAATGACTTGCAGTTTTGAGAAGCTGCGGTACGCGGGCTGGGAGAGACGATGAACGTGTGCGCTCCCTCTCCACGCCGTAGAGCTCGACATGTGATCGTTACCTTCCCTGCCTCCCCTGTGGGCACGACAGAAACCTGTGCCTGGAACGAAGGACGAAGGACACCGTTCTGCTCCCCACAGCCCCCTCCGGCCCCTCTCCACCCAGCCCCACTGGCTTTCCCAGCCGACCAAGGCTCTTGGCATTGTAAAGCTAATTTATGTAAGCTAGCGTAAAAAAGCGAATGGTGATGCTGCGCTTGGAATGTCTTACAACTGTGGGATAAAATATGTGTTTTTATAAATAATTTTGAATTATTTCTGTGGAGACGATTAAGGTCTCATAGGCAGTAAGTAAAAAATTGGACAGTGCCCATTTTATATAACCCAAATTCTGTATACGCATACACATGATGTCATTCCTTATGGTATGGTTTTAAATTACACGAGCTCCTGCATTTTTAAAAACCTTTGTGGTACATTAAAAACATGTGGCTGGCATTTTCTACCTCCTGTGGCCTTCTCTGTATGACTGAAGTGTTTTCGAAACATTTTTATGCATTTGATGCAGTGATAGCTAAGAAGCCCTACCAAGGTGAAGGCTTACTTTTGATAAGATACAATACAAAACCTCGCTAAAATTCTCTGGCCACGGGAGTTATTAGCCTAAAGAATTACTGACTGGCTTTTGAACTAGAAGTGTGTGTTTTTTTAATGCCTGTGACCCAAAGACTGCATTGTAGTATTCAGCAGCTGGAAGAACAAGAACAGACACTGTACTTCTTTTTTTATATGTCCTTAGCCACAGAACTAAGAGTCGTTCTTTCAGCGTGGTCCCTTGTACTGATCGTGACTGCTGACAGCCCACAGAGACAGATTCCCTGAAGCATCTTTTTAAAGCTAGAGCCTGGCTGCTTAGTTACCCTTCATTTAGTTCTCTCGTGCTGGAGGTTTCTGTCTAAGCTTGGAAGGAGGTGGCTGCAGCCTATGAACTGAGTAATTTCACTAGATATTCATTCCAAAACCAATGATACTTCTAAATATTAACACTTTTTTGCCCATCAAACTATTTGAGGAAAAGTGTCCTGCTACGAAACTCCTACATGACATGGTGCTCTTTTGGAATAGATGTTTTTAATACCACCTGTCCGTGCTGAAGTGTAAGCACTTACCTTTTTGTCATTTCTAGTTAAGAGATCAGTTTTTACATATCTGCAAACAATAATGTGTCAGTCTTATCTTTTGCCTGCAGGCAAGCTCTTTCAAATGTCCGTTGTGTATGCTAATCAATCTAAAATATTTTAAATATCTCTTGAAGTTTTTTAAGAGGGAACTTTTCCAGTTCCAGAAGCATGTACTTAAGATAATGTTTTGGTTTTTTTCCTCTTCATAGCAACTTGCAAATGGAGATAGAGGCTTTGAGAATGTGGAGCTGGGTGTCATAGGAAAGAAAAAGAAAATTCCAAGGAGGGTTATTCATTTTGCAAGTGGAGAAACAATGGAAGAATATAGCACAGATGAAGAGGAAGATGAACAAGAGAAAAAAGACCTGCTGCCGCCTGTAGATCCTGTAGGTATTTTACTTGATAAATTGATGCTTCTGGTTTACTGGGTAACTACACACATTTTATACTTTAATTTTGGTGTCACAAATCTGATTTAGTATTTAGTATTAATTTGAGTGGCTCTAGAAACCGAGAAATCTGTGAGAAGTTTTGTCCTGGAGTCCTCCTCCACTAAAGTAGCCTTATTAGTTAGAAATGGGTTTAACTTCTTCATGGTTCTAATCTGTCCTCTCCAGCATTTCCCCCTCTAACAGTATTTGCTTCCTGTCTCCTTGATTTGTACTGTTGTTAAAAAATGTGCAGGGAGGGCATTTGTTTCCTTGTGTTTGGTGACAGTGGAGAGTCAAACCTGTAATTTAGTGTCACCATACCCGCAATTTGATATAATTGAAAGAGTATAGAAGGGAAAGAAACATGACTTGCAGAAATAAAGGAAAACTGGTGTAATTCATGATGTATCACAAACAGGTTTTAAAGGACCTGCCTAGGTCCGCGTGTGTAATACTCACCTGTTTAGTAAGCCAGTAAGATGTTGCTTCCTGGTGAGTGGAGTCTCCATTTATTGCTCCAAATTCAAGTGGAGTTTCGATGGTTAAAGCTGTCTCCAATAGTGTGTATTGTAGCTGCTAAAATACATTTTCCTTTTTGTCTGTGTTTCTGGATCTATACGTAGAGGTAAAATGAAATATATCCTCTGGTTTATCCTTTTGCCGTGTCTTAGGGCCTGTTTCGTAGGGATGGTGTATTTGCAGAGCTCGCAGCCGTGTGTGCCAGCAGTGGCAGCAGCAGCTCCCTGCCCTTGAGCGGTCAGTCCCAGAAAAGATCCGCATCTACCTCTTCATCTCAACGCATTCCCAGTCTGGTGCTTCTTTTATGACACCCCCACGAACTGGTAGCCCAACGACCTCTTTTCTCCACCCTCCTACAACATCTCTTACCCCACTAAGCTATGTCTGCAGTTCCCTGCCTGCGGGCTGGGCTCCCTCCCTCGCCCTCTCCGGGCTTGCTCACCCATACTGAGCTAGAAGTGGGGATTCTGAAACTGGCTGGGTGCTTCCCAAGGTGCCCAGGAGAGCGGTCAGGCCGGGAGTCGTTGCTTCGTGTGGCAGCTCGTCCCACCCGGCCGTGCACTGGAGGCGGCTGCCGGTGTAGAGCAGCTTATTCCCGCGTCTCAGATAAAAGCCTTTGCGTGCACGGAAACCGGCACCCTGTCTTCTGCTTGACGTTGCTGTTGGAATGACTTCTGCATCATCATTTGGGAATCCATAATTAAGGAACATTGTGGTTGGAGCTGTCTATTTACTGTAGAGCAGCAGGCCCTGTATTTATTTATATGCATATCTGTCCTGGGAGAGCTTGGCCTGATTGGAGGGACTGCAGTGAAGGATTTGACTTTGTGCTCATTCTCTTCTGAAGAAGTGAACCATAAGGGGTTTGCTTTGGGAAGGACCATCAATCTCTTCTTTTTTCCCCCTCTATAAAATGAATTTATCTTCAATTAAAAAAAAAAGTGGTGTGAGGACTGAGCTGCAGTGAGACTACGGGAATTCAGGTGGGATTGGTGTTCCTCGTGATTCACAGGTGAAGCTGTTGCGTTTTATCTTGGATGGGTTGATGGTATTGCTCACTATCTCTTTCTTGCCAGGCGGTTCTTGTATACAATGAAAAGTAAGACTAGCCTGAGAGTAGGTAGGATAACATCAGCATAAAATACACTTGAACTTTATGGATTTAAAATAAACGTATTATACTCACAAACAAGGAGTAGATGTTAAGCTGCTTTGCTGGGTGTTGGGTTTGCTTTTTCCTCCCAAAGGATGTGCTCGAAGAAATGCAAGAACTGTCAAACTTATGTTTATATTATTATAATAATGCTTATGTTACAGTAATGTTCAGGTATCTTCAGAGTCACATCTGCTCCCCACTATGCAGTTCGTGTCAGATGTCCATATAATTAGCAGGGGACCAGATCTGTGCAATTTTTTATGCCGTTCCATCTCAGTAGAAGAGTTCCACCGTGGTGCAGTGATGAAAGGCTCACGAGGCCAGAGGCGTGCGCGCTGCTGGACGCTTAACTAAGGAGCCCTCAAACGTGCTCAACAGCCAGGAATGGTGTGTGATTGTTCTCTTGCTTTCCTAATACAGATTTATTTTTTTTTCCTGAATACTAAAAAGTGGATTGAACGGCACAGTTAAGATTGCTTTATTCTCCTTTTAGAGTTTATGAAATCCTTAATTTTTATTACACTTTGTAATAAAAGGAACCCCCAAACCAGAATAGTTTATTGTGGAGCACAGTGTGCCTTATTATGTATTGCTTTTTACCTTGACAGAATGAACTTGATTAGACTAGGGGTTGCCATTAAGTGAAGTTTACCTTATCTGCTGCATGCCTCGTGTATCCCAGCTGAGCCAGTCAATTGAAGAAATGTTAGTCCAAGCTGAGCTTTGATGTTTTCGCCAACAGCTGCCTTAGAAATGTTTTTATTGTAGGATTTCTATAAAAGCAATTAAATAGTCAGTTTGCTGAGACCAGCATGTGTAAAACTTGTTATCTCAGTTGGGATGCGAAAAAGTATGTTGCAAGTAATAGCTGTTTCTGGTCCAATTTATTTTTGGAAAAAAGAGCATTTAATATTTTGAATAGGAACTTTGCATCTTGAAACTTCAAAGCACAGCTGGTATTGGCATCCTGGCAACTTCTGAATGAGTTTAAGGGAACCAAATATTTTGCTGTGTTGTAAAGAAACATCTTCACTAACTATCTTGGCTTAATTGTGTGTTAGAGCTAAGCAGACGATAACAATGCTTTTCTTACAAAGCAAAGTAACATGTGGGTATCCTGGTAATATGATAACCAGAGCGCTCAGTGTGATGGACTGCTGCCACTCACAGCAAAACAAATTCCCAAAAAAATAGGGTCTTAAATTTTACTTGGAAACAACTGATACTTCTATAGGATCAGTAACATTCTGATACTTCTATAGGTCAGCACTCAATTCATTAACATTCTTGGACTAGTGTTCATTCTGTTGTATTTTGGTTTGGCTTTTTTCAAGAGTGAGCTTAATCCAGAACATAGGGTACGCTTAATAAATTTTTCACTAGATTTTTGAGATAATAGCACTCAGTATTATCTGAGCGTTCTCAAATTAAATGCTTTAATAACATAAATGCTTTAATTTTAAGTGAGTCTTCTGTTCTGCCCTAGAATTTAGATGCTTACATTTTATATGTAAATCTCCTTTTGCTTCGATCCACCAAAACTTTATTTTGTAGTGTTAAATTTCTCTAAACTGTTCTAGAGGATAATCTTTCTGTTTATCCCCAGAGGAGCACGTGCTTTAAACTCTTTATAGCACTGACCTGTTCCATGACTAGGCAGAAGGTGGAGTGTCAGTCTTTGCAGGGCAGCTGTAAGCGATATAACTGTTGGTGAGAGCCTTAGAATTTGTCCTGAGAACATCTCTGCAGCAAAGCTGTAGAACAGATTTAATTTTACTAACATTCAGTGCTCAGAAAGATTGAAGCACATTGTTGCAGGAAGATTATTTTGATATCCTGTAGTTAAAAAGAGCGTAACTTCAAATAGCAGGAAGTCCTCTCTTGAGGACTGTCAAACTCTAATTTTCCTTTAAGAATTTGGGGCTGAGGGAGACTATTTAGTCACTGACCAAGTAACAGCTACTCGTAATACGGTAGAAGCTTTTTGATGGAGAATGGCGCGTGTGTTTCTGTTCCTGTTTTCACTGGCTTGTCCACAGCTTTACATGGTGCGTACACTGAAGGACCAATTATAGCAATGACCAGTCAGTAATTAAACTAATTTAAAATGCATCTTGGCATAGTAGACAATGGAAAAGTATCTATTTGGCGATGTGTGCTAACTCTTAAATACAGGATTTGTTTTTTCTTAAGTCCCGAAATTATTCTTTTCCTTATTTTGCCATTTTCTCTGGCAAAAAGAAACCCTGTGTTCTGTGGAAAGTTCAAGTGTTACTAGGGACTAAAATCTACCAAAAATAAATATTGATGTAGATTGTTTAAGAACATGGTGCCCTCAGAAGTTCAAGGGACCATGTGTGTGCTCCCTTCGGCAGCCCCGTGCTGGGAAACAAAATCCCTCTTGGTTTTATCCACGGTTGAATCCATTGTGTCAT
>NW_009712111.1:7946-15951 GCF_000703405.1 Apaloderma vittatum
GCTTAAAATGCAGCATTTGGATTAAAATCGTACATTAAGGTTTTTTATCATTTAAAAAACATTTGTCATAACCTTTGTGTTTTCCATTTTAAATGGTAAAATAAACTCAGAATAGTATAATTAAGCATTGGATATACATATACTAGAGATAGTGATGACAGGAGAGACTGTCCCTTTATAATAAACCAGTGTCCTGTGTTTCAGACTGCTGCCCCTTGTTTCCAGTCAAGAAATACAGTGTTACCAGTCCGTGTGTTGATTAAAGACTGAACATCAAGGTTTCTCTGGCCAAAGGAATATCTGGTTCTTGCTGAATAGTAGTAGGATCCACCTTGGGTACTGCTTTCCAGTATTGCTCAATGCATTAAAGCTCCTTCACTGAGTAGGATGAGTTTACACTGGACCGTTACCTGACAGCCCTGTTAACATTCACTTGAACGTTTCTGTTTTTCTCCAGTACCTCTTCTCACCTCACGTTTGTCACCCCCGCTCTGATCTCTGAGGTGCTGTGGAAAACCACCCAAACTTACCCTGAGGAAGTAAGAGGGGAGCCAGGGGGGAAGAGGGAGGATTATTCCTTGGATGTGTTCCCTTGTTCCTGCTTGTTCTTGGTGATTTAAGCCATCTCCTTTCTCCTGTTGAATTTGGGTGAAGCAGCTTCTCTCCTGGTTTAGTGTTGCCTTTTAAGACACTTGAAAGAATGGTCCTTTGTTTTAAATTGAGGGGACTGACAAAGCCTTGCTTGGTGGGGATGAAGAGGTGTCCAGTTGGGCTTTGTCAGAAGGCAGAGATTCCCATGAAGGTAACTTGGAAGTGCTCCTGCCATACCAAAATGGTTTCTAATTGTGGAGTAACAGTAGAAATAGACAGAACTCCTGTGCCTGCTGAGCACCGTACCTTTGTGTCACCACAAACATGTCAGAATACCCTCGGCCTGAATTACTTCTATCACGTTGAAGTTCAGCTTGTCTTTTCACTCTTAAATGGAAAGGGGACTCGTGCGGCTTCTTGCTTACAGCCACGAAGGGGGCCTGTGTTTGTGCTGCCCGCTGGGTTAATGCTTTCTGACCTCGTCACCTCGTTATGAAGGATTGTACAGAGCCTCGTCAACACCATCATTTGCACCTGTGGCAACAAGCTTTTCTAGCACTTTTCTGGACTTCTTCAACTGAACGAACTCCAAAATGATTGTCATTAGCCTGTCTGCCAAATGAGCACGTAATCAACAACCTGGAGGTGCTTTTGTGTAAGCAGGATAGCAGCTGTTTTTGCTTACACTCCTACCTTGGCAGGACATTTTCCGTATCTGCTGCCAAAAATACATAACATCTGGCTTGTTTTTAAATCTATCCCACTTGAGTTTCTGGCCTAGCAGGCGATTTCTTGCTGCACTGGTTTGTAGAAGCTATGCTTGGAAGGCATTGAAGTCTGGTAGCTTGGGCACGTGCATGCTGAGGCTGTACCAACTAGTCTCTGTAGCTGTTCTATTTACATTGGTTGTTCTGTGCAGATACCTGTTAAATAAGATCACAGGAAATGGTTGCTATCAAACAGTTTTTAGCAACAAATTATAAATACATATGTGGTTGAGTGGAGCTAATGGGTTTCGTTTAAGAAAAGCTAACACTTTGAGTTGCTGCTTTCCACAAGGAAAGTACCTCTAGAAATCTGCACTGGGGGGAGATACCTAATGAAGAGCTTGCCTGAATACAACAGACTGGTAACTTTACACATGTTTTAGATCAGTATGAAATGTGAGTTTGCCTCTTCCCAAAAGTGAAAGCCAACAGCTTTTTCTCCATTAGATTGGAATCTGCTTTTCCCCTTGTCCTCTTTATTACATGGCTTGTTGTTTGGTTTTGGCTTTTTTTTAAAAGAAAAGAGATTCAGCCTCTTTCCTTAGCGAAGAGGGTAACCTGTGTGTGTCTGGAGGCTGTGCGAAGGCAGATAACACCGTAGTTGTGCAAAGGGCAGCTTCCCCTCCTCACCTTCCCAGCCCGTCCTTCCTGAAGGACCCTCCATTGCAGCACACCAGCTGTGCGAGCCGTCCGCTGTGGCTCTGGCATCCCAGCAAGATCCCGGCCCTGGAGCTGCACATAGATCTCTAATTCCTCGTGATTATGCCCTGTGCCGCGTGCTTTTGTGTGCAGGCACTTCGGAGAGACTTGCTCGCTTATATGCAAACACTTGAGGTGACCCCACTTGAGCCCTGTTTTGTTGTTGTTTTTTTGTGTGTCCCTCATTGTTCACATCACCCTTGTCACATCACCTGACAAGGGTGCCCATCTCTCCCTCAGAGCTGCGGTAGCTCCCTCCCTCGTAGTTCCTGGTTTTGTTCTTCAAGTGCAATTCCAAATGATAATTCATACCTGGTTGTAAATACTTGGAAGCAGCCTCTTGCTCAGGGACTGCTTGGAAGGTTTGGTTTTAAAGAGTCTTCTGCAGTTCCCTCATGACTGCAGTGAGGGACTACTTGGCTAACCTACTTCTCTTCTTGGCCTGATGGAATTCAGAACATTATGGAAAAGTCTTTCTGATCACAGGAGTTATCTTGAGATTGAGTTGGATGCTTGTCATTTCCCAAGTCAGGGAGTGGCAAACAAAAACCAGTGAAACAGATTTTCCCAGATGGAACCCATAGTTATCTTTACATCTTACGGTGGTATCTTGCTTCATGTATATGTAGTCTAGACTTATTTTAAAGCAAAATATTGCAGTAGGTGGCAAACAGGGAGCATTACAGATCTTCTCACACTGTTTGAGCTTTTGCATGTGTTCTTGCGTGCCCTGAACATGCGGCTGTACGTATTCACACTGCTCTTGGTCTTGCAGACAACGCTTACATGGGGACCCTACTTGTGGTTTCACATGCTGCGAGTTGCCACATCAACCTTATCAGGTATTGCTTTATTTAATTCTTGGGTAAGCCAGCACTGGAATATTGAAAGTCGCTTTGATGGACTGTAAATCATTATTGTGAGCTACTGGCCTTTTTTTTTTCCCAAAAATGTGAATGGACCTGTATTTTAATCTGTGGAGATGTACTCTCTTGCCTTGGGCATTCCTATTTTTTTTTAACATTCAATCAACAACTCCTGAATGGAAGAACAAACAGAAAATACCCTTTTACTGAAAACTTTTTTCCCCCTTATTTCTCCGTATGGAGACAGGGTTGTGTTAGCAAGGGGGCATCTCAGCTTTCCATTAGGTTTTGGATGGTTCCATTTTGTGTGATGTTGTCTGAAAACAATGCTCTGTAGAATAACTAAACGACAGTTTCTATCAAAAAGACAGCTAGAAATTATCCCAAGAACACTTCTAGTCTTGTGCTTTACAACAGACTTCTGAGGCTGCAAAATAAACAAAAATAAGACTACTGTCAAGAGTCTTAAACTCACTGTGTAGAAGTTTATGTGTTCTCTGGGCCTCATAAAATGTTGTGAAGTTTTAAAAATGCTTGTCCTAGTCTGTGTTCTTCCTAAGGTGTGAAGTAAGTTTATTAGTTTTTTTTGGCAAATATTTTAGACTTTGTCATTGTACACCTAATTTTGAATATGTTTTAAAACTAGTGGAAGACTATTATTTTAATTAACCCATCCTTATTTTTAGAAACACTTTAATGTACAGTGTAATTTTTTCTCTTGTCATATTTGTTCTGCATACACAAAGGTAGATACTGCTTTCCTTTCTTCCCCAAAGTCTTTTATGAATTTGAAGATTAGTACATCGTTCTTCCCACTTCAGGTTTGCCTTTTACATTCGTAATTTGAACTGGTCTTTTGCACAGAGCTCTGGCTGCCAGGATACGTATAAAATTAGTTACTGTGAGTATTCATTGAAGCAGTCAGTGGCAAACTTCTAATTTGTTTTCCCCGAAAATGACTCATTCATTGGCATCCTTGGGGCAGATTTGCAGTTTGAAGTGTGGTATATTTGACCTCTTGTTTGCGTTTACTCAAGAGCCAGTGCTGTGGCTCTTATCATGGTAAAAAGACCAACACAAGCCCTGTCCTGTTCCATAGTTCTGACTGTGCAGGACCTGCTTTAGCAAAGTAGCGCCCCTGGCTTGAAAATTGAGACAGCTAAAACCTAAGTATTTTATTAATCCATTAGTGTGTGACACAGAAGATTGGTAAAACTGCTAGTGACCTAAAGCGTGCGTATATCAATAAACAACCCCCTGGTTTGCCGGTACCATTAGACTGAAATGCCGATGCGGTTGTTGTCCATGTATTTTTTTCTCTAACCTTAATTTTCAGTTAAAGTTCAGTTAAAGGCTTATCCTTTAACTGATCCCCTGGCAAAACAAACCTTGATCCAAAGCTGGAAGTGGGAGAATTCAAACAAACGCTACAATCATCTAGATTTTAATTGATTTCCATGTTCTTCTGTGCATTCTTTATCTTGAAGAACCATTATTAGCATTATTGAGCTTACAGTTCCATGTAAGTAGGTTAGCCTGGCAGATTTTGGGTTTGTCTTTTGAGTGAAGTAGGACCATGGAAAACCATTCAGGAAAGATGATGATACCTTTTAAAATAAAATGGTGCTGAAGAATTTTCTTCTAGATACTAATCGTGTGTAAACCTCTCTTTATTTTTTAGTGTGCGATTTCCTTGGGGAAAAAATTGCATCTGTTCTGGGGATAAGCACACCGAAATACCAATATGCCATTGACGAGTATTACAGAATGAAGAGAGAGGTATGTGTGTGAGCATTAAAATGAAATTTCAGAACCTCTATTTCAACTTGCATTCAATTTTCATTTGATACACGATTAACATTTGTTTATCCATCAGCCTTTTCTCACCAGCTCATCAGTCTTAGAACTGGCTGGGTCCTGACCTCTGCTCTCTTTGTTTCCCTTGTACAACGCATTTCAAAGTCAACAGTCTGAGAAAGTTGGATGAAGCACTTACAGGACACTGTAAAAAGGCAGCTGCTAGGAATAGACTTTCCAACTCTAAAATCAACCAAGTGTCAAGAGTAAATTGAACATGGTGTTACCTTTTGTTCTGAACCAGAACTGGAAGTGACTTGATAGGTAGCCAGTGCTGTATGAAAAAAAACCAAAACACCTAAAAACTTAATAATCTTTATTTGGAAGAGGTGGGAAATGTATTTAAAGCTTTCTAACTTGTCAGTTTTGATAGCTCTTTATTATTAAGAGCTGAAAAAGCTTTAGAGAATATAGACCTATCACTGTCGCTACTGACTAAAAACTCCTCTTCAAGGCATGTGACACTTTTCCTGCATTTATTTAACACAGTTTAAGCCTTTGCTTTTGGTGATTTTTTTCTTTTTACTGTAATGGGAATTCTGGAATACACCTCATCTTATGAACTAGTGACCCTTTCTGAGTGGGAAAAAAGTCCTTGCCTTGTAATAGGAACTGGTATGATCTTATGGGAAGGCTTCAAGTGAATGTAAGTAAATGGTGAATAGTAGCTCACAATTCTGATTATCTGTTTTTAGGAGGAAGAGGAGGAACAGGAAAACAGGATGTCAGAAGAAGCAGAAAGACAGCATCAGGAACAGCAGAACAAGTCACAGGCTGAAGCTCCTGTCCAGACAGACCAGCCTGAAGCGACAGCCTGCACTTCATTTGTGAATGTAAACTTTGAAAATGAGGGAGATTGCCAGTCTGCTGGGGACAATAAACAAGATGTAGTTCCTGTCCCTCCTTAAGTGTAAGGCTCTGTAGGAATGTAGGAAATAGAATGTGTCAGGTGTCACAATCTGGCTGTAAGAAGCGGGGAAAAATAGGATTATACTTGTTTAGCGAAATACAACTTCTAGCATTCTTATTGATCAGGAGAGAGCTAGGCGATGTCGGTTCAGTCTGTCTGCCTAACAAAGGCTGAGGCATTCTGCCAAATTGGCACGTCAGTCAAAATGAAAATTGCACTACAGACATTTGATCTAAAACTGAATGTGTGAGCTAATTTCTGTGTAGAGCAAGGAAAAACGTGTCGTCTTTGAATTGCTGTCTCTAACACCTGCCGATTGCAGATGCAGTGCTGTTTCCTACTTCTAAACCCTACTTCTGATTTGCACATTGTTTGCAACTCAGCTCTCTATGAATAGATTAATAGGAATCGATAGCCTGTAACTCACAAGTCGTTATAATAGTGTCTGATTTCCCCTATTTATTGTCACTATTGTATGCATGGTTTTTTTTTTCTGTTTTTGGTTAACACGAGAGATAAGGTCAGAATTGATGTTAGTTAGATTTAAGGGTCTACTGACTACTTTTTTTTTAATAAAAGAAAAATTAAAGGAGGCTGTAAACACCCTTAAGTACTTATTACCAAGTACCAGCATTTTTGGAGGCTACTAGTGTTCAGCTGCTCCATCCAGTGCTGTAAGGAAATACAGAACTAGCATCAGTGGCAGATATTCTCACTGCAAGCTCAACAATGAAGAGACTTGCTTCAGTACATTATATACAGGTTTAGGAAAAACTTCTACACTGAAGGGGTTATTAAAGACTGGAACAGGCTGCCCAAGGAAGTGGTTGAATCATCCCCCTTGGATGTATTTAAGAGCCATCTAGAGATGGGCCTGGTAGAAATAGATAATGGCTGGACATGCTGATCTTAAAAGGTCTTTTCCAACCAAACCAATTCATTCTATATTCCAGATGTTCCTGGGAAATAACCTGAAGTCTTGCTAAATTATACTGAATGCACTGGACACTGTGTATGGGACCAACCTAGAACTATGAAAACTTCTTGGGACATAGATTACCTGAGTCAGTGCGTTTGATTAACCTAAACAGATTATTTGCTAATGTTAAATTACCAGTGAGGGATGCACCAGTGCAGATGATTTCCCCCCTCTGGCACAGAATTATATAAATAATCAGAAATCACAAACCCAAACTTACGACTCTTTCTTAAGTAAACAAAACACGTTGTTGCAATACTGCAACAACAGCAACTTTTGGTTTTGTCTAAGTGAAATGCAGGTTGCCTCAGAGTTTTTAAGTAGCCTCAGATACCAATTAGGAGCATTTTACTGCAATGACTGCAATTCTGCTTGCAGCTTGTAGAAAGTGAGTGGTTTAGTTTGTGTCAATCAGGTGTCAGTGCCCCAGGCACTTTCTGTAGAGTTGTAAAGGAGCAGAGAGCCTACACTAGTTACCATGTGAAACATTACTTCTGCCCTTGAGATTTCTATTAAAAAAAAATTCAAGAAATAGTCTTCAGTGAAATTTCATTATATTATTACATGGCCCTGGCCTTAGTCCCACTACCAACTAACAAAGGAGCCTGATGTACCGTCAGAGGCCAGGAACTTGGCTGTTAGTTCCCAGAGTTCAGTTACGTGTTTCAGGGAACCCTCTGCCTGACCCAGTGTCCTGTAGAGCACAAATTCCTTCTCCTCTCATCCGCCCTTAGTGTTCCAGCACTACAGAAAATCTTCTGAGAACGGGTCAGTCATAGCTCAGTTCCATCTGTTCTGATACTGTTCTTTGCCTCTTTCTGAATGGTAAGACAGAGGGTGCTGACAGCTGTGTAAGATCATTCCTTAGCCATGAACATCTGCAAGGGGGAGCTTTGTTCCACACCTGGGCGATACACAGAAAAGCAGCTTGTTGGGAGTTCTTAGACTGTCAAAGATAGGAAGCCTCTTGTAGCTCAAGATAAAACCTTTAGAGCTGAAGGATGCTTTGCTTTTCTGTCAAGAAATTAATGTAAATTGCATTGGGGTTTTCCCCTCTCTTGAATATCAGTTGCATCAGAAAAGCTCTCACTGCCTTGGGTTTAAACTTCTCTGTATAAAATACTGTATTAATCACTGTGCCTTAACTTAATCCTTCTTTCAGTTTTTGCATACTGTATGAAAGTGGTTACTTTCATAATGGTTTAATTTTTCTGTAAATGCATTAATTAGTTATTTTATATTTAATATAATTTTTGAACTGGAACTTGACTATGGCTTTTCCTTTAAAAGGGTGTGGCCTTTGAAACCATGCCTGCACACAGAAACGCTTGACTCT
>NW_009712111.1:15976-28696 GCF_000703405.1 Apaloderma vittatum
ACATCCTGGTGGAATATTTAAGCACTGAAATGCAAGAATCCACACCACCTCCACCCCTTCCTTACAATGTCATGTAGTGCTTGTTAACATACTCGGTGTGTTCACCAATACCTCAAAGGAATAAATAATGCAGAACTGCAACCACCTCTGGCCAGGAGCTGTTGTAATTTTATCTGAAAGTTGAAACATTTCTACAGCTCTGTTAAATAGGAACAGAGTTTCACTGCTTTAACTACTGCTCTAGCTCAGCTGTACAGGAAGTTAAATTACTTAAACTATCTGCAGAGAAGGTTAGGTTGGTGAAAGTCTTTATACAGGCATTTGGATTAGTTTTAACTAGACCTAAAGCTAGTGCAGTTTTATTTTGTTAACCTCTTCAGCAAGTAACTGTTCAGTCAGTTCAACTGTTACTTAACATATCCTTTCTGTTAGACACTTAGAGCTGGACACACACAGAAGACAAAAGCCCTAAACTCTTTACCTCTTACCCAAGACTTTTTCCTTCACAGCAGAAAGCTCCCCAGTGCTTTCATTAGAGGAAGCCCTAGAGAATGCACTGGGAGGTGTGGGATGGCCAAGTGGATACAGGCCAGTGCCAAAAATGTCAAGAACCACATCCTTAATTCAAGGCATTTAGAATATCATATTCAGGTTAAGAATAGGTCTTAGCATACAGGGAAGAAGTCCAAAAATATTTATTTTAAAAAAAAAAAAGATCATTTTAACCTCTTAACACTTGATTTTTTGTTTCAGAAATCAGTTCTGCCATTCCTGTACATCCTACATTTTACATTATATGAGGAGGGCAAGGGGGAAGAGGAGTAAAGGGACATTGATTCAGCTAATGAACATTTCCAGCTTCCAGCAGTTGGTGCATCAGCTTGAGGTACCTCTGTGGATACAGCCTGCTCCTGTTCAGTCACGTATCGTCAACATCAGCAGCGCTGTCATTATCACTTGCCACAAGGACCTCTCTGTTCTCGTATGTCCAGAACCCATTCAGATCAATTAGAATGCTGGTAACAGTGTCTCCTTGACTGCTATTGATTAAGTCCTGAAGGGAGATTTTGTAAGGATCCTTAGGCTTCACCATATCAAAGATTTCATCCTATGAAAGAAAAGTCAAAATTGGGGGGAAAAAACAAAACCCGCACACATTAATGAGCAGAATAACGGCTACTTTATACCATATACAGAAAGATCATCGGGTAACTAGTGCCACCCACGCCGATTTACAAAAACCAGCTGTTAAGTCCCAAACCATTTAAGACACAAAGCACCATAACTGGCAACAGATAGCAGCAGTGGGTTCAGCTCCCACATCTCAAGTAAGAATTTGCTTTTCTGGGGAGTCTTTGGCCTCAAGGAGCAACATGAAACTCAGTTTGCATGTATGAGCTAAGTTTCACAGAAAACTTGTATTTTTTTAACGACTAAAACTGCTAAATGTAAAGTAGACAGTAATAAAGAGAGTTTTATAGACAGGTTTCATTAGTTACCAGCCAAAGGATGACTGAACCATAAAATAATATCTTCCAGGGTAAGGCACAGCAATGTGTGTTTAACAGGTATTTCGTCTACCAGGAGGGAAACTACTATAACCGTCGCACACCAGATTTCTTACAGGACAATTGCTAAAGAGAAATACTTTTTCAAACCTATGTTTGAAACATAGGACAAGTAAGATCGTCTCTACTACTCTGCAAGCAAATACACAACCTAGAAACTACAATATATCATAAGTAAATTATGAAATGCTTATTCAAATAGTTCACAGAGCACCGTTCAGTAAACCTAACCTTGACATCCTGAAAAGAAACTGGTTCTTGTGCGTGGATTTTCATTTGTTCCTGAATAGCCTAGAAAAGGAAGGAAAAAAGAAAAGGAAAGTTGGGAGTAGGTAGTGCAGTATTGTGCTGACACTGTAGGAAACACTTTTAATGCTTCTGCAGCTTAGGCTGTACTGTCCTGTCACAAAGCATTCGTGGCACAGCTTGCAATAAATTCTCTTCCACACGTGAGGCAAGGTGAGTTAAGGCAGAATCAAGGACACACGTAGCTCTAGGTTCAGTTATTAGTCAGTGTAAGTATCCACCTGTCACAGCGGCAGTGTCTGAGCGCTCTGCAAATGGGACATGCAGACACTTCAGTGTTATCACTCAACACTCAAACCTGAAGACAGTAACACACTCAGGCCAGAGGGGTCAGTTCTCTGACAAAGTGTGAAACTAAAGAGAGAAGGGACTAAAGAAAGCGAGAAGGGGAAGGTGACCCAGCAGGCAGACACAGCAGTGTGGCTACTCACACTCTCAATACTTTAAATATTGAACCTGTGTTCTGGGTGACCAGATAATAACGTGCCTATTTGAGCGTTTGTCCGTGCATGGAAGGGGTCTCCCAGTTCATGCCCCAAGTGGGCTTTTCTCGTTTTGAGCCAAACAGCATTCCCCACTGTTAGTTCTTTTAATACAGCACTATTTGAACAGCCTCATCAAACCTCTGCCTGCAAACAACAACTATGAACAAAACTGTTTCACTACCACAAGCTACTGCAGGACAACAAAACATCCACCCTACAGCAACAAAAAGAAAAACAAAAAACCCCCACTCACACACAGCAGTTTGGAGGAAGACTTTAACAAGCCTTAGGTTAATTTTAATAGCAACAACAAAAAAAAAAAAATCAAGCTTATTTTAAATCTGTTCTAGGAGTAACAGATAGAAATACAGAATATGAAAAAAAGCATTTGCAGTCAATACACTGAATGAAAAAATCGCAGAGCATTGCAGGCCCCTCACTGCATTTCATTATTTTAACTTCTTCTACTGAATTTTAGGATTACAGTGAATTAAAACCATGAGCTATAACCAAATAGAACCATCACAAGATATTTCATTAGGCGATTTTATGACAATTTAAAAAAAAGTCAATAAAAATATTTTTTCTAAACAAAATCAAACCACTTAATTTCAACTGCAGATAAAGTGTTGGAAATACCTTTTGAATTCTTTCCAAGTTTTGGAATATATTTTTTTAAAATTTTTTAAATCTTCTTACAAGTAGTTACTAGCCTCCCAGTGGGTACTGGTAATTCAAAGTGATTCCCTGCAGATCTGCATGCAGAAGCACACCGGCTATAACATTATAAACATAGAAAATAGCCTACCTGTATAAAGAGACTTACCCTAAAGAAATAATTAAGGGAAAAGACATTCAGGTATCCTTTGTTCTCTATATCCAGCAGTTTGAAAATATATTGCAGAGCTGCAGGCTCCTTTCTGTTTTCTAATGCAAGCACAAAGTCCAGGTAGGTTTTATAGTCCTAAAAGTAGATACAATCATGTTTATTACAGTCTTCTTTCTAGATTGATTTTGCAAGCAGGAACTTTATAATTGGCTACTATTTCATTGTAGGGGATCGGGCTGTTTTCTGAAAAAGACAACATGAAACAGAAAGTGGCTCCTACCACCAACATGAACAGAAAAGTTAGTTTCTAACGACTGCTGGTGATAGGAAATCCTGCCGTTTTAGAGGTAAAACAGGATGCCAAGCATAAATTCCAGTTAAATACACTATATATACTTTAAAACAATGTTTAATACGTCTTTAGACTGCTGAACATACCCAAGTACTGAGGAAAAGCCATATAAAAAGTTTTCATTACCACAAATTTAAGGTCCTGTGGCCGTATGCCTATGGTTACCCAGTGGTGAGCTATATGGCCCATTAAAGTATATAATCTGTAGTCCAGAGTAGGTAGTTTGGAAAATCACATGGTATAAACATTAATAAACATCAGAAATATGTATCACACTTTTCCACTTGTACCGATTCTTGGTTTCTGGATCAAGACATAGTTATGAGGAGGACCGAAATCCTTCAGTCCCATGGACATAATAACCGCGTCTGCCATAAGCACTTGCGCTGCCGTTCAGAGGGAGCTCAATCGGCTGGAAAAACGGGCTGGCATGAGCCTCAGTAAAGTCAAGAGAGGGAATACAAAATCCTGCATCTGGGGAGGAATAACCCTGAGCACCAGTACACGCTGGGGCCTAACCAGTCAGAAAGCAGCTTCCCATGGACCGGTGAGTCCTGCTGGGCAACAACGACGACGAACACGCGCCAGCAACGCGCCCTCGCAGCGCAGGCTGCTGACAGCGGCCGAGCTCCGTTAGCAAGAGCTTTACTGGCAAGTCAAGAAAGGTGACTCCTGCTCCACTCAGCGCTGCTCAGACCCTCGGAACGCTGGGCCCTGTTCTGGTCTCCCCTGCACGAGAGAGATGGACCCACTGTAGCATGTCCAGCAAAGGGAAACTCTAAGAGGATCTCTCACAATAATGCTGTGATTCTACAAAAAAAACCCCAACAACCAACCAACCAACAAACTGCTAAGGCAGCAGCAGGACTGTGTAGTGAATTTGTAGTTTATCACTTCTAGAGTTGAGTCATCTGAACGCAATATGTTAAGTAAAGCTTTTGAAATAAATACAGACACAAGTTTTTATTTTAACTCTAATTTAGTTAGACTTTATATTTTCCACAGCTATGGGAAGCTTACATCACAAATCACTGTTGTCTCCAAGAAGAAGTGGATAGGTTAGCTAACCTGCACTAGCCTCAAGTGTGTCACTCCTCCTTGGCTGTCTTGAAGGATTACGTGTAACTACAAAAAAACCCGCTACATCTATACATTTTTTCAACATGCACTTTATGTTACTGGATCTGCAAGAAGCTTTATCCTTAGACTGCCTGGATTTCCTATCACCTCTGCTCTTCAAAACAAGCATCTTGTCTTTAAGCCATGCGTGATCATCTTGCTGTTAGAAAATTAATACTCTAATCTGCTGCACGGTCATTTGTGTGCAAAATGATAAAAAAACCTTACTTTATCTCAAGCTACCCATTATTTTAAAGATTTTGAGACATTTCCCATCTCAATAAGACAAAGCTTTTCTATTTTCAACAGAATGAAAATATGTGACTACCATTTCACCATCGTAAGTTAAGCATTCCTGAAAGACACGATCCAAAAATATGTTGGTCAGAGTCCCTGTTCCATACCGGGACAGTTCTTCTTTGCTGAGCATGCCGTTGTGATCTTTATCAAGGTTTAAGTACTGACCTAGGGAGAAGGCAGAGATGGCAAAACACAATATACCTATAACAGCAAAGAAAACTCAGTGCATTTTTTAATTTATTTAATTTTCATCATAAAGTTAGTGCAGTTAAGTGGAAATATATTAAACATACAATAATATTAATAGAGCATCATAAATTAAGACAGAACATGGTGGGAGGGGAAGCAGGATTCCCATAAGGAGGTGTTAAGAGCTCTAAAGCTAATGGCTCAAAAGTGAAGGCTGCATTTAGAGAGAAAGGAGCAGAAGGCTAAGAGCATATCAAACATATCTGCTGTAAGTATGAAAAAAAGAGCCAAAGGTGATGCAAAAGTATAAACAGAACAGTGGAAGAGAAGGTAAGGGAGGAATCTTGCACCTTGTGCAACAAGAACAGAATGACAGAGGATAAAACTGTGCTAAAGAGCAAGTGGAGAACTGAAACTGCCAAGTCGGGAAGATCTGCTGAAAGGGTAGGTACAGGAGTTGAAAAGACAAGTTACCAGGAGAATTTAGAGGCAAAATCAAGCTAAGAACATGACTATGTCAGACAAGGCAGAGGGGGGGCGAATGATTCATGTATAAAGGAACCTACCATAAACTCTTAATGCAGAAGGAGCAGAAAACCAATTTGTTTCTTGACTTTCTTTAGAAAGTTCTTCATCCCTTAACTATGTGAAACATAAAAGTTAGAATTCAGAAAGAGTAAACTAAAGTACAATAGTATAGGCTAAGAGATCTTTACCTCCAGTAAGTCATCCAGGAAGCTGCAAGCTAAAATATCCTGTATCTTTATCTTCCCTGCAGCAAGAAAAGGAAAATGTATTTCAACAGTAACCCAGCCAACACATCTATTTGTCAGTTCTCATTTAGGTGGTTCTATTTAAAAAAGAAACATTCTGAGCAGAAAAAAAAAGCCTTTTTAATAAACAAATAATTAATAAAAAACACCTTCTAACACCAAGGGTAAGGCTGTAATTTAAGAGATCAAATAAAAATCGCTTTTAAAACAACTGAACAAAACTGGCCTCATATCGGCAGAAGAGGAGTTATCCTGAAGCTTCAAAAGCCAGAAAAATAGATTAAAAAAAAGCACAAGTGTTCAATATCAACTCAAAATATAAAATAAAAAATTCAAAGAAAGTGGAATAATAGAGTCTTTTAAGTGATACGATGTTTTTGCATCTTCAGAAACTGCAGATGTGACGTTAAGTCAATTCTGCTGGTGTAGCTTAGACTGGTACACAAACAGCTACGCAAAACAACAGCACTTAACTTCCCCCCTCTGCCATGTGTTTGTAATTACCTCTGCCAGAGGCCTCTGCCCACACAACCCTGATGTCTTTGACGGGCACAGCTAGATCTTGAAACCACGCGCAGTTTGTGACTTAAACCAAGGGTGGAGGAAAAAGCCATCTGTTGTTTGAGGGAGCTACATCTCCAGTAAGCATTAGCAGCCAGAGCTGCGAACCTTTCCTAATGAGTTCACGCGGGGCACAGAAATTCAATCACAGGAGAAGCACGTCACAATAAGCATTCTCGAGCGTTTCCCCAGCTCTGTGGATGTTCTGCCAGGCAGTTCTGCTGTTAGTTGCTGTGTTTTCTATTCGTTCTGGACACTTACAAAACTAGCTACCGCTAACGATGCGTTATGATGAAACAGCATCTTCTTTGTTAGTTTCTACAAGATAACTCCATAGCAGCACAGCTGATGGCTATTGCGTTAAAATTCATTGGCTGTGCAAGTAGACTAGCCCCCCATAAAGATTCATGGTCTCCAGTGGAGATTAATATTCAGAAAGAAATCACTGAATGGAAGTCTACAAAGACAACCACATACTACTTTGAAAACAGAAGTAGCTTTGGTGGAAACATCCTGAAAGTGAAAATACTCCCACACGTTTAGAATTTTGAAAATATGGACTTACCTGTTCTGAGGGGATCCAGAAAGAAGAAAAACTTTCTAACTGCTGTGCAGACATAGAAAGAGTAAAAAGATTTTTCTAAACCATCCAGTTGTGGTAAAGTAGGGATGAGTTCCAAAATATAGTTTTCTAAATCCTGCAGAATTAAGAAAGAAAAGAACATAAGCTTTCAACACTACTACTGTCGCATGTCTGCTGGATTCCACTCTAGCTTTCAAGTAGACTTTGCTAAAAGCACAATCCAGCAACGATGCAGGAAAGGAGCACGCAAGCAGGCAAACAGGGTTCTGTCTCCTTGCATGAAATCCTGGTCAGCTACTTGCACGTGTGATGCCATGACCAAAACAGTCTACAAATATAGCAGAAGATTAAGGTAGATCATTTTTACATGTAAATATAGAGGTATTCAACGGTACGTTTTTCAAATACCAGTGCATAAATCCTAATTGGATTATCCTGTTACTGAATACTCTTTTATATATCTTTTTTAAGTAGAGTAGTAACCAGAACCTTATTTACTTTATAATATTAACTCCTGTTAGAACAGAAGAATCATTTGAGGCCCACTCTAGCCATTCTTCGATTGTGATTTTGACTGCATCCTACTAAATTAAGTGCTAGTTACATGAAACCTTGATATCTGCTATCTCTTCTCCAGAGAATTACCCATATGTTAAAAATACTAGCAGCACTCTCACCACCCAGTCTCTAGAATACAGAAATTGCTATTTATTGAAACAAAAGTGTCCACCCCAAATCTAGATTATGACAAAAGTTTTTACAGAGTAAGAATGGGAGAAAACTGGAGCCTTTCTAGTGCTCTGTTATTTGAGTAAAGGCAGACATTAAGTTAATCAACACTTTACTTACCGATTCCCTGAGGTAGCCCTGTCCTGCCACGTCATATAAACTTAGACCTATTCTTGTCTGATGAAGCCATACTGTAAAACAGAAAACTTAATTACAATGCAAGAAATCTAGGGGATTTTTGAGGCTTCACCAGAACCTGAAGTTATTCTAAAGGCCACTAGGCACTGCTGCATATTAAGCGCCTTTCTCTAGTTCCCATTTTTCTGAGATTTAAGCAAAGCCACGCCAGGCACCAGCCCTGCTAAGAACTCCATTTCAGTCTCTAAGTTGGTAACGGTCGCAGGCAACAACGAGCACGCTGTGGCCACGACTGCCTTGGAAGAACTTAGCGGACACCGTGTGGTATCTGGTCCGTGGAATTGTATGAATTCGTTCTCTCTTGCTGACCGAGAGATCTCTGTAACAGCACCACGTAACTTTACCGTCTGGGTCTTCTCAGTACTGCCCGAACAAAGGAAATCAGAATCACTACATATATACAACAAACAGACCAAGGATATCTCCGGCTGAGAGGAGAGGTGGATTTCAGAGGGAGGGCAAACTCCCACCTCCTGGTAAGCAGGAAAAAAAAATCCCAAGCCTCCAGGAAAACAGTATTAGCAATCAAGTGCAAGATCCCACTGCTGTTGAAGAGAGCATCAAGTAATTAATAAAGCTTAAAACTGAAAATAAAGCAACTTCTCATTAACATAGAAGAAGCATCAACTAACCTTTTCGCATGACATAATTGAAAAACTGCATAATAGATATCCTCCCGTAAGGATCGTTATGGAGTAATTTGGCAAAGATCTTAGCTGTGAAGAACTGCCTGTAAAACATAAACACAAAGCTACTTCTGCGACAGACCCGGCTTCGGTATCCAAAACCTACAGACACTTTAAAATACAGTTTTAACAATGCAGAATGTGTTACATGTATTCAAAGACATTAATTTACTACAATACACCCATCAAGTGGTACCCTATCAAGAAACAATGGTAAACTCAATAAAAAGCCTTTGCTGCTCATGAGACTTCTCAGTGATGTGGGAGTTTTGAGTCTTCATTCAATTTAACTTCTCTTTGGTGCCATATATTTGGTAGCTTCCAATCTTATACAACAACATGCACAAAAAAGGAACTGCCAGTACTGACAACTCATCTGCTTCTGCCCAAAACTCAAGTTACAAAGTTATGTGCACAACAGCAGTCTCCAACAGGAGCATGAAGAAGGAATATTCACTATATGCTGTACACAGACCATCTGGTATGAAATTTTCCACCAGAAGATATTTGGAAAGGTTGGGCAGCATCACCGCAGACATGATTTCCTCTTCAAATACAAAATGTGATGTTTACTGGCCACTAACATAATAAAAATGCTCATGCTGATAAAAATTCCTGCTTCAAAAGGATGCAGTACCCCCATTGCAGACACCTCTGTCAGAAGCTCCCTCAGAGATAAAGGGCAACACACCTTTGCAGCAAGGATGGAAAACAACTAGTTCATATATAATGACATGGACCTGATTTTCTCTCACCATTAAACTGTTTCCATTTGTTTCAGCAACTGAAAGTTACAGCAGCACTTCGGTTTAGCCAGAAGAAGCACGTACAAGAAAGAAAGCCTTACTTGCATTTAGGTCCAGCTTTCTCCCCAACTTTCAAGAAGTTCTCATAGTTGATCATCGCTTCTTCCCCAATCATTGGTGATGTCTGATGTTTGTCCAGTAGAAACCACAGATTCTTAAAAGGCATTTATATTTGGTTAAGAAGGTATCTCTCTAGATGCGTCAACGTGCTTAAGACACGTAAGAAATGCAGCAAAAACCACGTTTTGTCTCAGTTAATCAGTACACATCATCAAGTTCATCTAGAAAAGCAAGCAAGTGGTATCTCCAGTGCTCTAAACTGGTGTTAAAAACACACACATGGTCTCTCTCACTCATTAGGATTTCTGTTGTCACATCCCTTTTGTCTTTGCAATGCAGTAAACTCAACCATCTTTGGAGTCTCTCTCAGTGATACATAAACAGGACTTATTTCCTCTTCTGGCCCACTACGGAAATTGTTGGAATGTGCTGGAAAACCAGCAGCCATTGATTTAGTCCTCATGTACATCATAACGAGAAAGCTTTGCATTGACATTAGCACCCAAGACTATGCAGCACTTCAGCTTTAGCTAGTCCTTCACAACCGGGCAGCGCGCCGAAACACAAAGCATCTTATCGCAAGAGTCTGCGGACACACAGGAGATAATCAGTGTCTGCAGAAAGAGGAAGTCTTGTCAGAAACCATCATGAAACATGCGGAAAATACTTCCTTACCTGCAGCTCTTCATTATCCAACAGCTCTCTACTTTTTCTTTGCAGAAAGACTGCTCTAGATTCTTCTCTCAGTTTCTGAAGCAAAACTTCATCTTCAGCTGGCAGCTGGAAACATTGGGTCAGTTTAGTTTTCTGTCCAGTGGTACCATTCAAAAACTAGACATGCAGCAAGTACTCTTAGGGCAATGTAACTTTCCCACAGCCGCAGGATAGGAGGCCTCACACATAAAATACACCCATCACTGTGTTTTCGGTCAGAAGAGGGCAGCACTTTCTCTTTTGTGGCAGGCCTGACTTTCACAAGTGAGAATGTCTACTAGACGTGTTTTGGCCAACAAAACAGACAGAAGAACACTTAGAATGAAAGTTCTGCCAAAGTCTACAGGCAAAGCTGCACAGCACTACCACGACTTGGATGGCTACGTACATAATCATCAGCTCAGACCTAGATACTTGACAACTCAATAGGCAAAAACTCATGATCCTAAGGAATATGGGTCCATGGAAGGTCAGACACCAGCCAAGCAGTCAAGTTCACAAGTGCCAAACAATACTGAGATGTCGAACTTGCGCTCCCATATTCCCCCATCCCAGTCTGATTCATCTCACACATAAGGCGCAGGATGAAGCATTTCTGCTGGATTACGCAAACAACAGATCTATCTTTAGTCTATAAGACCAATGACCGTTTTCATAAAGCAGCATCTCACTGTGTCTAAGCAGAAACAGGAAGATGTTTATTGATAATACAAAATCTACTTAAAATAGGAATCTTCTCTGAAAGCGAACAGCCAAGGCTTATTGCCTGATTAGCAAACTATTTCATGGCCTTCGACGAGAATTATCCAAAAGTGCTGAAATCCACAATTGTGCAAAAACAACGCTTAGCAATCCACATCATTCAGATTTCAGTCTCTGCCTGATTAGCAAACTATTTCATGGCCTTTGATGAGATGCTTAGGAATTCTCCAAAAGTGCTGAAATCCACAACTGTGCAAAAACAACACTTAGCAATCCACATCATTCAGATTTCAGTCTGCTTAAGGTTCCGAAGCTGAAGTGTCCCTTTGAATAAGCACAACTTTCCTTCTAACGCACAACAGCCTCTGGTTGAAGTTTATTTTCCCCCAGGGCTCAGTACTGGGGCCGCTCCTGTTCAACATCTTTATTAATGATTTGGACCAGGGGATGGAGGGCACCCTCAGTAAGTTTGCAGACAACACCAAGCTGGGTGAAAGCATTGATCTACTTGAGGGCAGAGAGGATCTCCAGAGGGATCTGGACAGGCTGGATCACTGGGCCAAGGCCAACATCATGAAATTCAATAAGGCCAAAAGCCAGGTCCTGCCCTTCGGCCACAACAACCCCCAGCAGCGCTACAGGCTTGGGGAGGAGTGGTTGGAGAGCTGCCAGGCAGGAGAGGGACCTGGGAGTGTTAATAGATGATCAGCTGAACATGAGCCAGCAGTGTGCCCAGGTGGCCAACAAGGCCAATGACATCCTGGCCTGGATCAGGAATGGTGTTGTCAGCAGAGGCAGGGAGGCGATCATGCCCCTGTGCTCAGCTTTGGTGAGGCCGCACCTTGAATACTGCACCCAGTTTTGGGCCCCTCACTACAAGAGGGGAATTGAAGTGCTGGAGAGGGTACAGAGATGGGCTACCAAGCTGGTAAAGGGCTTAGAACATGTGTCTTATGCGGAAAAGCTGAGGGATCTGGGGCTCTTTAGCCTGGAGGAGACTGAGGGGAGACCTCATTGCTCTTTACAACTACTTAAAGGGAGGCTGCAGAGAGGCAGGGGTTGGTCTATTCTCTCTAGTGGAGAATGACACATGAGGGGAAACGGATTTAAATTGTGTCAGGGGGGGTTCAGGTTGGATATTAGAAAGAATTTCTATACTGCCCAGGGAGGTGGTTGAGTAACCGTCTCTGGAGGCGTTTAAGAGAAGAGTGGATGTTGCGTTGGGGGGAATGGTTTAGTAGGTTGATAAGGCTGGGACAAAGGCCAGACTTGATGATCTCCTAGGTCTCTTCCAGCTGATACAATTCTAAGATTTTATTTGGATACCTTACTTACCCTGTAGTAAAATCTTGGTATGTTCGTGTATGATGTATTGCCACTTTTTCTTCCTCCTTTCCATTCCATGTAATATTTCGTGAACAACTCCATTTCTTCATCTTTCAGCTCTTGTTCACTCTTTTTGGCTGAGTAACACAGAAAAGAATTTTCACGTTGTACTCCAAACACAGTTTTAACAAGGAGCTTAAAAAAGAGGGAGGTAAACCTGAGACTTGTACTGCTGTTCAGTAACACGTAGACCAGGTGGAAATGAATGGAGCCTTCCATGTAAATGATCTAACAGACACATCGACTATGTCGCGTCTAGATTCCTCTCGAGTTCTCTGTTCTGCACAGCACCTCGCCCTGTCACTGCACCCACGGGCCGCGGCGGGACGCGCTACACCCACTCACAGACAGACAGACAGACAGACAGACAGACA
>NW_009712112.1:0-4268 GCF_000703405.1 Apaloderma vittatum
GGGAGAGTCCCGGAGGAAGGACGGTGGGTGCGCTGCTGGAACCTGGCGAGGCTGCCTGGAAATCCAAGTCATGAGATGGGGACCCGAGTGTTTTGGTAGTTAGTTCCTTGCTTGCAGCGTTTCTAACCTTAGAACAGATTTAAATACACCACCTGAAAACGGGCTTTGAAAAGCATCAGGAGAGAAGTCGGGATGCAGAGTTCATAAAAGGAAAAAAGCTTAATTTGACAGATTTTTTTAATCTGGCATATCCTGAAATGAGTGGAGGAAGGTAACAGAATAGGAGGCGCTTTAGGCTTTATAGCAGAACAGAACAGAGCAGTCAGCTCATCTGTTGAGTGCTGTTGGAGAAAAAGGCGATCTCAAGGGCTTGTTGTGTTCAGGTTCACTTCAAGTTTATGCTTTGAAACAGAAGCATATTTCTGCATCCACAGTAAAATACTTAAAGTTGCTCTAAAGCCTTTGCTGTTTATGTAACTCTATAAATTGTCACGGGTATATTAGCCCATATACAAGACTTGGCATTTTTGTGGCATATTTAGGGCAGCTAAGAAATACCAGTGGCCTAAAGCAATCCCCAGTGAAGCAGGCAGCATTTCTTTGATCCAGATGAAGCTAACATGTCTTTTGATGGAAGAGATTGGATTTGTTTTGCTTAAGTTCATCAAAAGATCTCTGGAATGGAAAGCATTTCTTCCTAAGCCCTTGAAAACTGCTGGGGAGCTGTAAATGTTTTCAGGAGGTGACCGTGATAATTCTTTGGGTATACTTATTTGTGTTTCCCAGTACTATTCTGATATTACCTAATTTCTTTGCCTTAGTGAAATGAATCTTCCAAAGTCATCAAGGAGGACAGCTTTGTGAGGGACTGATCCAAACACAGACATGCTGCTGCCCTTGCATTTTGTGTTAGTGTTGTGGTACAGCCCTGCTTTGCTTAATTTCGGCATTAGATGCCTTTATGACCACCTATAGAAAGGGAAATAAAATATATCAGAAAAATCTAGTGGAAAGTAGTTCTGGAATGACTACCAACGTGTGGAGTTACGCTACTGTAAGTGTGCCAGCATCTAAAACTGTGCTCTCTGTATTAAGGAGAAAAAAGATTTGTTGTCCAGATATGCACAGGAATTCCTTAAAGCTTATGAGTTTGGACCCAATAGGAAAAACCCCGTTATGTTTTGTGGCTTCTCCGAGATCACAGTTTGGCTGTTTGTTTGTGACATGTTGTTGGAAGTTGGGTTGTTGAGTTCTGGAGCCACGTTTCCTTCCATTCTGGAGCCACATTTCCTTCATCTCCAATATAGAGTATCCTGTGAGGATCTCTTCCTCGATGCTCTTTGGGTCAGTGATGGCAGAGGCTGCCGTCTCTGATAGCAAGTTCTGAGATTTGGCATTGGTTCTTTTTTTGCTTTGTAGCATGGCGTGCTTTGCTAATTTTTTGACCTGTGCTTGCCGCTTCTCTGTTACCCTTGAAATCAATGCTTCTACCTACTCGTCACATCATGGAAGTTGGAGACTGGTGGTGAACAGAGACAGAGTGTGGCATCTCTTATTTCCATCGTGTCAGGGGATGGCGCCTCAGCGGCGTGAAGGTGGGATTGTGGCAGTTCTATAGTACGTGGGACCTGCGCAGTAACCTTTGTCAGAGGATGGAGTTGAGGTGGTGCTTGCTGTCAAAGTCAGTGCTCAAAGTGCAGTAGGACTTATGTTTTGGTGATTAACATGCTGGAGCCTGTGCATTGTATTTTCATAGGTCTTACACCTGTGGTAGTGAGAGGAAACTAGCACCGACAGCTGGTGTTGTCTGTCCTTCAAGGGCTGTTTTGACGTGTGGTTTGCTTGGCTTTTGGACAGTGGTAGCTCGTGGATAACTTGGACTAGCAACCTACATTTCTGTCTAGTTTAAACTTTCTTGTTGCCTGTCAGCTTCAATGGTGGTATTTTTAACCCAGATCACTTACTGTTTTGAGCCCCCTTGGCAATGAACGAAATTGAGCAATGAGTATTCGTTTTAGGAGGGGTGTGGGTGTGTGCATCTATTTTGAGATGAGAATCTGTCACCCTAGTAGCTCCCACCATTTTCTTTCAGCATCTGGCAGGGAATCCTTTGTGCCCTCTGGCTTTTTAGGTTTCTTTCTGGTACTTCATTTCAAGCTTATCCTCATCATTAGTATTTAAACAGGAGGCCCAAGCATTGCCTGAAGGTCTAATATTTGATGAATCAAGTGGTCAGCGGAAGTAGGAGTGGGGAGGAAGCTTCACCGCAGGTATCCAGCTACAAAGGTGATGGTTGAGAGAGAATCCAGCTTAACTAAGGGCAGAACCACCTGCGTGTTTGGTTGTAGGGTGCCAGACAATATTTCTGCAGCGCTGGGAAAGGTGTTTTGCAGAGAATATTGTAGCAGCAGAGAACATTTCCTAGAGCAGGAAAAGTTGCTCTCAAGTGGTGAGCACTTTGACTACTCCTCCTTGTGTTCCAGGCCCTCAGGGAGCCTCCTTGCTCACGCACTTTCCCTGCTGCCTCAGAAGCTGTCCCGTGGGAAGCACGCTGGTTACTTGGTCGAGTTGGGCAGCAAAGGGGGCTGCTGGCAGCTGGGTGCACCTGTCTGCACAGCTGCCATAGCCAGTCCCTGCCCGGGCTTTGCCTGAGCAGCTGCCCTCCCTCGGAGGTGGGATTGGCACAGGTTTTGGTAAATGCGGACAGCTGGGCCGTGTTGTCCTGACCTGCCAGCAAGCTTCCGTGTGGGTCTTGCGCCGAGTTTCAGGACAAACTCAGACCTTCTGTAGCAGGCAGGCTGGAGGACCAGGATAGTGAAGTTCTTTGCTCAAACATCTGTCACAGCCTGTTGCAGTGGGGCTGTGTGGCAGCAGTTTCTCTTGTAGTGACTGTTATTTTAGCCAGACTGGTTTAAAAAACAGGAGGCTTATGGATGCAGGTCATTAGTCTCTTCAGTTCCGGTGCATAAAAACTGGGGAAGACACATTGATTCCTCAGTTCCTTCTTATGTATCCTAAAGCTGTGAAGAAACAGCTATTTATGGTCCCTGAAACTTGGGATAATTTGATACACCTTTGTCGTTGAAGAATTTTGTAAAAAGCAGGGCAGACAAAACTCTACTCATGAGTCCATTTCCTGAGTTTTAGTACCGTCATATCCAGTTCTTGTGGATCGTTACTTCCATTTCCTAGAATTCTGTGTATTAAGCAGTGACTCTACTGCACCCTTCACATATATTAACAATGTTCATTATGGAGAGGACTTGCACCCCTAAATTTGCCTCGGAGAAACAGTGAAGTGGGTTATTCACAAGTTATTGAAGTTCTGGCATGTTCATGATACTAGCACAAAGAGATATGGCCATCAGGCAGAATTTGTTTCTGTTTTAGTAATCCATCTTTTCATTGCTAAAATGACTACTCTGACTCATACCGTTAAACACACTGAATGGGAAGATGGATTGTTTTTCCAGCCTCTCTTGCATTTCCCTGTTTGAAAGCCGTTGCTTTCCTCTGAATCAGCTGAATTTGGTGTTCGTGCCTGACACGTTTCCTTTCTGAACAGGAAGAAGCCCACGCATGTAACAGTGAACTGCTGGTTCTGCAATCAGGACACAGTCGTGCCGTACGGGAATCGCAACTGCTGGGACTGCCCCAACTGTGAGCAGTACAACGGCTTCCAAGAGGTACCACGGCAGATTGCTCGAAGCGTGGCTGGGAAGGTGCATGCCCTGGGGAACAGTCCTTGCGGGAGAACCCTGCTCCTCATTTTAAGATGGTGTAGATCCTGCACAGATCACTTGATCAAATTTGAGAAAGAGTCCACTGTACTGGGTTGTGCTGACATAGAATGATAAAGACAATTTTCCCTGTCTTGTTTCCAAGGGCAAAAACGGCCTTGGTGTTTTCACTATCATCTCTTAAGAACCTTTTTCATTTATTTATAAACCAATTCTTCTCTGGTTTTATGTTTGGAACAGCTGAATTTAGGGTATTAAATAGCAAAGCCTGTTTTAAGCCAAAATCCACCACCACCGCTAGCCCCTTGCAATAGGAACAGTGGAGGAGGAGTAGATTTGAAGCATTTCGTATCTTTTTCTTACTTTTTTCTTTTGTTACATAGGTGAATGCATCGAACATAGAGGTCCTGACAAAGCTTAGGGAATCTTGTTATTAACCAGAGAATACCTAGCTCTGATTTGATGATCTCATGTTTGCTTTCCTTTCTGCCTTCCTTGCTTCTTGTCAGAATGGAGACTACAACAAAC
>NW_009712112.1:4320-5107 GCF_000703405.1 Apaloderma vittatum
TGATCCTGCCAAGCCACAACAGTGGGTGAGCAGCCAAATTCTGCTTTGCAAGAAGTGCAACAACCATCAAACGACGAAAATCAAACAGCTGGCTTCATTCTCGCCAAGGGAGGAGGTGAGTGTTCCTTAGGGACTGGCATCCCAGGAAAATGCTTGTCCAAGGCATTCCCATGCATGTATCTGCTATGCCTGCTCTGTTTAGTTACATGCTGCAGCCTAGTAAGCAGGAGAGGCAGGAATTTTCCAGTGTGATATGGAGTGATGCTCCAGTAGTCTTTAGAGGTACAGAGAATGTTACTGATTAGCGTTGCAAACTTACCTAATCCTACTCCAAAGCCAGAATGGAATGACCTGTTCTAGATGGACACTGGAGGTTGAAGCTGAAGCCCAAAAATCAAACATGCAGGTCCTCCATCTGAGTCGGGGCAATCCCAAGCACCAGCGTAGGCTGGGCCGTGATTGGCGTGAGAGCAGCCGTGAAGTAAAGGACTTGGGAGTACTGGTGGATGAGAAGCTCAACGTGAGCTGTCAGTGGCACTTGCAGCCCAGAAAACCAATTGTATCCTGGGCTGCATGGTGTGTGGCCAGCAGGTCGAGGCGGGTGATTCTTCCCCTCTACTCCACTCTCGTGAGACCTCACCTGGAGTGCTGCGTCCAGTTCTGGAGCCCACAGCACAAGAAAGATCTGGACGTGCTGGAGCATGTCCAGAGAAGGGCCACGAGGATGCTCAGAGGGCTGGAGCACGTCTCCTGTGGAGACAGAGAGTTGGGGCTGTTCAGTCTGCAG
>NW_009712113.1:0-18294 GCF_000703405.1 Apaloderma vittatum
TTCCAACCCGTGACATTCTGTGATTCTGTGATTCTGCAAAACAAATAAACAAATAATCTTAAATTGTACTAAAATATAAGAGAATTTTTTCTACACTTGAGTGGTTTTGTACCATTTATAAAGAAGTTAGTTTTCCATCATAATTTCCATAATGTCCATTAGTGGTCTGGATGCATGAATAAGGAGTTATGAAGCCCGGTTACTGGCTGAATCTTCAACTTTTTTTTTTAAAGAAACTCACTGTAATATGTTAGTTTGTCTCTTTTAGAGATCAATAAATAAAGAGGATGCAGCTTCTGATTAGGGCTGCGGATGCAATAAAATTAAGTTCAGGAAAGTTCAAGACAGGATTTTGTTTAAGAAACAGATGAAGATTTTTGGTCTTCAGAACAGGTTCTATTTGCATAGCTTGACATTATATCAAGGACTGTCTAAGGTTTAAAATAGTAACTATAAGCTAACAAATAATAGGAAAGTAGTCCAGACAAACAGAATCTATGTTAATTAGGCAATTGGCTTCCAGGGAGACCTTGGAAGATGAGACAGGCTGATGACTGAAGGGGCACTTCTTACAAAGTATCACCTTCTGTATCTGGTCTCTTACTTTATGTTTTGCCAATTTGATTTGCTTACTTAAAAAGAATTTTCTTTTTATCCGTTTTAATTATGAGACTAACTTTAATTAGCATCCCTATTTTTGACAAGTTAATAATCCTCCATCTGTTAGAACTATTAATGTTACATTAGTTGGTTACCATGGAAAAACTGGCTGCAGTCTGTCTAGGCTTAAAGAGTGGTATGTACCCGTTCTTTATCTGAACAGATCTCTTCTTTGCATTTATTACCCATAGCACTCCACAGCACTTTTAGAAGAATGTTGAATCTCATACTTGAATCTTGGGTTTTTGGTTATTTATCCACTAATCCTGTGGTCCTCTGTTACACATTCATACAGTTATGCTACGCTTATTCTTGCTACTCTTACTGTAACATAATCTTTAGATAATTATATCAGTGTCAGCATCAACATCCAGTGGTGATCATCTGTCAATGAGATTTTTTTGGCTTTGATGGTCACGAAGCAGCAAGAGAGCTTTAAAATGTGCCATATCTGTAAAGAAAAGCAAAACATATATGTAGTTAGTCCTTCCAACAACTTAACTCAGAATAGAAGTGTGCGAGTATGTGGAATGTGACAAGGAATACTGAAACCCCTATCAAACTCATCCATTGAGCAATGGAGTCTCTTGACTGACAGAAAAATGACAGCAGTGGGCAGAGAGGTTTTATGTAATCAAGCCACTGCTTTTCCTTTGTGAGTCTCTTTCATTATTAGATTTGGAAAAACCTGGACCAAATAAGATGCCATCATGGATATTTCTTTCCTGAATTATTTAATTTCTAATGTAGACAAAGGCATATTACCTGTTCATATGTAATATGTATGCATTTGCAAGTTGTTTGTTGGATTTCTGGATGAAAGACATCCCAGTTAAATCCACTTCTGTATGAGTTAGTATAATGAAATAAAACATATATCCAAATTAATCAACATATAATTAAAAATAAGAGAAAGAGAAGAAGAAAATCGAATTATTTCAGACTGTATGGAGCTATCTGAAGATTTCTTTCTCTATGGAGTTCCCGATTTGGCTATTGGTGACACCACATAAATCAGAAATGATTCTACTTTTCCACAAAGAGTTCTAGTCTCACCAAGAGACAGTTGTCAAGGAAGGTTTCTTTCTCAAACTTGCTGCTTGTTTTTGTTTCTTATATTGAGCTCTTAACTTTTTGTTGTTGTGGTTTATCCTCTCAGCATAGTTATGTGTGACAATAGTATTCTTCTCTCTCAGCTATCAAAATAATTAATATTTTTACCTTTTACGTATATTTTAGTGGTGGAAAAAAAGATACAGCAAAACTGTGATTTAGAAAGAGCAGGAAACACCAATGGGCTTTTCACTTATTTTAACTTCTCTAAGGATATACAGGATTGAGTAGCCAAAATGGAAACACTTCCTTACATTTTTAAACGCGAACTCATGAAAACAAAACCAACCCAAACCAACCCAGATTTGAAAAGAGATATTAATCTGCCCAGCCTTGACACATCCAAAGCATAGATGTGTAAATCTCGGCCAGTTCCCTACTCTTCTTTTAAAGTCAGCAGAGATAAGCATTCCAGAGAGTAATTCATCTTAGTCTTTTTATATGCCTGCCTTAGTATGAGATTAATTTCCTTTCATGGATTGTGAAGGGAGTCTAGAATGACTAGTTGAGACTTAAAACACCCAATCTGGAAATGTCTAAACTAAGGCTAACTAATCTGTCCGATCATTTCAAGCAGAAGGTGCTGTTAGACCATTAAGTCTGAATTTTTATATATCATATTTCACTCAGTTGCTGAATCCAGCAACTTCAGCGAAAGCTGACATGAAGCTGAGACGATATTAAGGTCAGCTTTTGCTCATCTGTCGCAGAAGTTCTTGTCATCACGTACCAATCTGAATTCCAAAACCTATATTGGAACGTGTGCCTCTGCGAAAAAGTCAGTGGGTGAACTCTCAGCCTTCTATTTTTCTCTCTCTGATGCTGAGCTATGACAAGAGATGCCTCCTATGCAAGTGAGACAGATTTCCTGATTGCAAATTATGAATGCAGACAATTATTCTATCCCATCCACTAAGACACTGTTTCATTCCATCCAATTGTCTTGCCTACCTGTGGCCTGGTTCCAGACATGAAATAATTGTCACAAATTGTTGCTCTGCCTCAGACAACTTTTTGTTCATTCCACATAGAGTTACCTCATTCCCTCCCAGGCAATAACTTTCAATATCCTCTTAAAATACCATTTTCATATATTAGGTGTGAAAAAGTCCTTCTGAATGCTGTGGCTCCCAGTATATTTTTGAGAATCTGGTGCTTGCTCTATCTTAAATTTCATTTTCCCACCTTCAAAATATTGCCATATTGAGACTGAGTTAATACTAAAAGCAGCAGTTTAAATCCTGTCTGATTCCAGTCTGTCTCATTACATTACACCTGTTCAAAAAAAAATCCCTTTACTACCTTCCTATAAAATTTCTTATAGACTTAGAAGTCACTTTTTATTCCCCTTATAAATGCTTCCACAATAGTCCAGTATGCTGTGGCTCTCTGACCACCTTTTATCACGTCACTAGTTCTTCATGTAGGCATATATGCATCAGACTGTTATTTGAAATGTCCTCATTATCAGCTGGATTTAGTCTTTAGCAGCTATAGCTCTCACTGTAGAGTTACCCTGTGATTGAAATTCAGCAAACTGACACCACCTTGTCTTTCATGTTCACATTTAAGGATCACAGGTATGCTGGAGATTTTTAATGAGTGTTTAGCCTGTCAAGCCCATGATGTCTACTCCGAAGAAAGCCCTTGATGTCTGTGATTTTAGTACTGAAAACATCTAGATTTAATTTATGATGTAGTAGTTAGCATTCACCAGAGGAAATCACATGCCCTGTTTTGCGCTGGTTCTTAAAATATGTTCAGTTTCAGTAAATCACTGACTTTGCTTAGTTTCTGACATGAGAGAAATTAAAAAGATTGACTGGTCGTCTAGTATCATTGTCTCAAAGCATAGGATAACTGAAAACGTGCAACAGTTGCAACACATTTGGAGGTGTTTCTCAGCTTGACAGTTGACAGACTTCCTATGCCTGAAGATTACCTTTTTTTCCCTCTCATTGTTTATTATGTTTTCATACTGATCTGCAAGTAGGGCAACAAGCTTTTTTTTTTTTTTCCCCCCTATCAAGATAATTTCAGTCAAATTCTGATTCCTCAAACCAGAGTTTCACCACCAGAATGCCTGAGGGTCACAAGTGGCTTGTAGACATCTGTGCACATCTCAAAGAGTATACTCTTGCTTTACATAACCACGATTTAGGTTTTCTTGTTTAGCCTCCTCTACCTCTGGCTTGTTCACCTTTCACAGAGTAGCTAAATCTTTCCCAGCCTCATCAGCCATTGCTATCGCATGCACACAAAGTAATACAGCAGTGGTTACAGCACTTTCACTCTTGGATGCTCTCCCACTTGATAAATGTAGGCAACTAAACACACTTGGAATCATGGGGTTCATCAGGGCTCAGATTTCTGCCAAACTTGAGCACTGCAGATGGTATTTATGTGAATATTGCGGGACACAAGGGGGAAACATTAAACGGAGAAAATACCCTCCTCTTCAACCTTTGCCATATCTTAATGTTAGTTATTGCTTTTTCCTCAAGCTCTGGTCTGTTAATGTTGACATAAGACAAGAATTTTATTAGTCGACCAGCAGCCACATTAGCAACTTGTGCTGTGGTGGGAGAGGGAGCGACCTGTGCCGTGGCACCAGGGAGCAGAAGGCTTTTGGCTTGGGCAGCAGCTCGTTCTTCCCACCAGCAGCCTCTGGTGCACAGTTAGGAAGAAACAACGATCTGCATGTGACTAAATGAGATATAAAGAACTTTGAATCTACCAGGCCTGGGTACCTTCAGAAGTCTAAGTCCAAACAGCTACACATACAGGAGAATTACAACTGTGAGGGGAAGACAGGGATGGGAGGAGCAAACAGCATATAAATACCAGGGAGAGCAAGATGTTGTCTGTCAGTTGGTTTAGTTAGTTCTTAGCAGGAATACAAGTACCTGGTACAAGTAGGGAATTTAGTGATTTGGTCTGACATAGCAGTTTCCTGCTTGTACGAGTCAGTGTATTTTGACTTTCTTTCTAGTTTCATCCATTTTCTATTTATGCTTCAGGCTAACAAGTAGGAATGTCAATTTTTAAGTATACTTCCAGATGATTCAGTGAGATTTGTTTATGTTCTTAGCTAGCTAGCCAATATAAACATATAAATGAGAGCATAGGTGTATATGTACTTTGTGATATATATGTGTATTATGTGTAAACAGTTTAAAAAAACCACAACTGTAGTAGAGGTTATTCCTGAATTTTTGCATAGAACTTAGGATACCTAGAACTAGGGAATGCAAAAATTAAGCTCTGCACAAATGAATAATAATATATAGTCTTTACTTTTATGATCACATACATTTTTTAACAAAAGCCTTAACCCAATGCCTTGTTCTCTCGGCCTATGTTGAAAGAAAATGCTGATTGTAGGATGCCTGATTCATTTGTTTCTGGTTTGAGGATGTGTAACACCAGAAATGGAACTGAAGGCTGTGGAACAGGATGAAGCCATCATTAATGCAGCCATATTAAAAATAATATCTTGGTAAGTGTAAAATGAGACAAGCTTTCAGAAGCCTATGCACTTTTTCCATTCTTAAATCGAAGCAGGAGATTTTAAAGTTGAATACCCCGTTGAGAAAAATTGCTCAGATATCTATCAGTTAGACTGCCTCTGGTAGGAAGAGGTAGCCTACAGAGTTGAGATCCACAAGAGAAGAAGAAAGTGAGAGATTACAGACTAGTTATCACCTAGCAAAAAAGAGAGAGACAAATCTGTAAACCACGGCAGAATCTGGAAGGAAGGAAAAGGAAATTTCTGGAACCTGCACATTAATTTCCATAGATATCTTTCATCTAGTGCATGGAATAGTCTTGTAACTGTTTTGTCCTTTCTGGATACACCACAAAAAATACGGGGTCTCATTTGCACAACTCATGTTTCTAACTGTAGACAAAATCAGTTGAGACTGTTTTGAATGAAGGCAATACCATAAACTAATGTATGAAGAAGTCAGGTCTCAAGTGATCAAAAATGCATACCTAAAACTAGTGGGCATCTTAGCACAACTGTGATTAATTTTCAAATTGAAAAATGGCTGTAATAAATTGAATCTTAACAATTTGTATTTAGGAGGCATTCATTCACTGTAGCAGGAACACCATAGAAACAGTGATGAAGAAAATAATTTTACTTTCAATACAATGTTTGAATGATTTGTGCTAAAAAAGGTATGAGGTCAAACACTCAGTAAGGAAAACAACAAAGCATACCATCCTCAATAACAATAAGGCAACTAGAAGCTCTGAGGAAGAAATATAATGAGTCATGTAACTAAAATATTATGACGCATGTGTTAGAGAGGCTATAAAGTTGCATATGCATAGGCACTTCTGCCCATATAATAGTGGCTACTCTGGTCTTCTATTTCTACATAATTGCATGTATTTTTTTCTCTATCACAACTCCTATTTCTCATGCTTCTACAGAGTATTCAGACAACTGCCTCTACTCTCAATTTACATTTATAGCAGGGAGTTATAATAAATAATACCAGATTAATAGATGAGCTCCCAGCCACAGCCAGTTCTCTCATCATGGAACACGATAGGATTGGTCAGACACAAATCCCTCTTAATGATCCTAGCTGGTTGGTCCCAGACCCCTTCTTGTGCTTCATGGACTTGGAAATGGCCTTCAGGAAGGTTTGATCCATAATCTTCCCAAGCGCTGAATGACGCTGATCAGCCTGTAGTTTCCTTGATCCTCCTTGCTCTTTTGGAAGCTTGGTGTGGTACTTTCTGCCCCATGGGTGCTGCTTCACCTGCACAGATTAGGACACCTGAGAGAATACCTGACCAATGGAAACTGGGAAAAATAAGTTACTGAGTAGCTTGACCTTGTCCATGTCCTTTGTCACTAGTTTTCCTGCTTCACTGAACTGTGACCTCCCCTTAGCTGCCAGTGTACATGCAGAAACTCTTGTTGTTGCACTTCACCTCCTTAGTTCGTTCCAACTCCAGCTGAGCTCTGCCTTTCCTAACACCATTCTTTCATGCTTGAACAGTGCCCTTGTGTTCTTCCTGGGTAGATTATTCCCAATTCCACCTTCCCTGTACTTGTTTTTTTAACCTTTGAGCTTATTCAGGTGTTCTCTGTCCATTCATGCTGGTTTTCTGCCTTGCTTGTTTGACTTTCTGCACATTGGAATGGACCATTTTTGTCTACTGAGAAGGTTGTCCTCAAAGATGAAGCAACTCAGAATCCTGAGAATTCAGAACCCTAAATTTCTTCTGAAATTCAATATTGTAATTATTTGTCTCAATCACTTGTATGAACATTTTAAGTTCCAAAATGTCATGGTTATTGCAATCAAGGCTACCCTCGATCACCCCATTTCCAAAAATTTCTTGCTTGCTTGCTTCTGAGTAGCAATTCCAAAAGACCACCTTTCTTAGTTGTGTTGTCATCACCTGTGTCAGGAAGCTGTCATCAGCACACCTGGGAGTCTCAGGCGTTACCGTAAGGCTTTCCCCAGCTTTCTAAAGAAAGCTTCATCTGTTTCCTCTGTTCAGTGAGGTGGTCACTAGCTTAAGCATACCACAGTGTCAGCTGTGTCGATCTGTCCTGTGATCCTTACCTGCAGCTCTGAACTGGCCTATCATCAGTCCCAAGGACAAGTTCTATGCATTCAGTGCTCTACATGTTCTGAGTTTGCACAGAGCTCACTTTCCTCCTGCTTTCCAGTCTGGTCTTTCCTGAACAGCCTGTGTCCACCCATCACAGCTCCTATCTGCTGGTGCAAGCTCCCCTGCCTCACCTCCTCACCACACTGGTAATTCCAAAAAATAGCACAGCTTTTTTCAGTTTACTTTTGCAACTCAGTGGCTGTTACAGTATGTACCAGCTGCAATATTTCCTTTCATGAAATACTGTAACAAAAATGCTACAGTACTCTAGGGACTCAGCAGCCATTCTGGAAAACTACGGAGCAATGAGGACCTCAGTCAGTTTCTTAGTTTTGCAACTGGTCGTGAGTACACGATTTAAGTACAAGATTTAAGCTTTCTCGGAAGTGACGATGCACTTAGTGGTAATTAAAAGCCTCTTTCTAAATAAATAGAAATTCGGTCCTCACATCTAATCATAAATATCTCTTATGAATTAGAATATAATTATTGGAGCAGAAGTCTAGCTCTAAATATTGGATGTCCAAAGCATCATAAACCTCTCCCCCCAACAACAAAAATAACAGATACGATTTAAACTGTAAGATTATTACTATTATAAATTATGTTGAGTAGTAGCTACTTTGTATCCAGCTTGAATGTATATATTCATTTATTTTACGTCAAAACAGAGAATATGTCAGTTAAATTACGCACTGTATTTTAACATATTGTGAAGTCTGGTAATAAATATAACTAAAAGCTTGCTGTTAAAATTTTCCTAATATTATTACATAATACTATACAAAGCTGTGGGTTGAGGAAAATCTGAGGAGATAAGAACAAGGATAAATTTGTCTAATTTGATAACTTAAGTATACTCTGGGGTTATACCATATAGATTTGGCATATTTTGTATGACTATTCAATTATTATGAAAAATAGAGATGTAAGGTTGGCAGATTCCATCCTAGTAGACACATGATAAATAGGGGTGGTGCCAAAGAAAAAAATATAATAATTTAATATACTTTTGTAATGACGGATTCTGATATAAAGAGATAATAACAATGTCAACATTTTCATGGTCATTCTGATACATTAGGCAATGATTAAAGCATATAGAAAGTGCGGGGAGAGAAAATTAAGATAGGGTGAAATCTGCATTCTGAATTCCATGTCATCATTGCAATGTCATCCTGTTTTGATAACAAGAATAATGTGTATTTGGAAAGGGCGTAAAAATATTCCTAAGACTGTATTGGCATGCGTCTGCCAAGTCATCACATATGGCTGTATTCTTTTATCACCATCACAAAGTCTGTTCATCTTGGACAGCTGATGAAGATACACTGAATTAGAATGCAATTTAGATCTCTGAAGTACCATATTTTTTATTAGACTTTTATCATCATTCCAAACATCATAAGTTCTCAGATGCATCAGACCATAAATATAAAGACTCACTCACTGCCCATGTATGATCCATTATACCATATGGAAAAAAAACCCAAAACATTGTGCCTTTACCTTGATGTGGCATTTTTAAAACAGGCAATTGAAAGGTGATACATTGTTCAAAAATCATCCTTTCTTTTTCATTCTGTCATACTTCCCCTTTTAAAGAAATAGTTTATAAGTACTCAAAGCAGTATTACAAGTTTTTAAAACTACCGGTGATCCTGCAGGTTTTCCCCATTTATTTAACATCTCTTGTCAACCAAAATCAAATGCCTCATTGTGTTAATCCTGCTCAAACACCTAGTAGACTAAATTCTCACTCTGAAACCCTCATCTTTGACTCCTGGTTATGGGATATATTAGAATGTTTCTGGTACTATTTATGAGTCTTGGAACACTGCACATTTTATTTTACGTAATACTTGATACTATCCAATCATTCTGGGAAATATTTTTTTTCCCTTTTTAATCACATAAACCATAACTCATTCTCTCATTAATGCAGGAGATAAATATAGATTCATAAGCATTTTGTTTGGGTTGTTTTATGGGAGGAGGATGTTGTACTTCATTAAATCTCTTCCCACTCCCTTTAAATTCAATTTGTATTTCTTTTACTGTATATAAGCAGAGAGTTTGTTAATGCATTTTTTTTACTCTGTGTGCTGAACTATATCACCTATATATTGAAATGTTGGTTACAAGACAAAGAGAGACAGGATTTAAATCAGAGAATTAATAAGTACATCAAACTATCTACAGTAATTTTCAAGTCTTTGTCATATTTGAGTTACCTTTTCTGCAGTGATACATTCGTGATTCAAGGAATATTATAAAGAGGGAAAGTAATAAATAGGACTAAGACACCTGGAGGAAGTACTACATCAAAATTAAATAAAAAAATAAAAACAGAGTAACTATTACATTACAAATCCACTTTCAAATCAACTGTTATATCTTTCATTAACAAGGTAACATATGAAATTTATTTAAGGGCTGCTTAACTGACTGCTACAATAGGTCTGTTTTCATCAGTTTAGCAAAATGCCACAAATCTCAAAAGCCATTGCAACTGCGAGGCAGGAGAGTTGTTTCTAGTGTGGAATTCAGATGTGCAGCTCACAGTAGATATGTATTTTGAGTAAAAAGAGAAGTTGTAACTATTAATAATTATGGCACAGTTTGTCTACTCAAGTATCACAGAGCTCAAGCCCAGAAAACACAATAAAATGTGCAATCTGCCTTTTAGGTCTTTGTCTTGGCAATTTCTGAGCCTTGAGTAGATTTCAAGACCTCAAATGCAATGCACATGTTCATCTGAAAAGATACGTGTGACAATATAATACCTATGCAAGACATTAGTCAGATTGGCACTCAAACCTTCAGGAGACCAGGTAGTGTGCCAGAGGAAGAAAAGTGTGCAATTAAGAGGTGGAGCAAAGGAAGAAGTTTATTTAAATTCATTATTTATTATTTAGATTTGTTTAGTAGGATTTTGAGTGTTGTGTATCTTGCCTTTTGGAAGAAAGTTTGGGGTGTTTTTAAATAATCTAAAATATCCAAATTCTTTATATAAATAAATGAAGAAATTCCTTCCAGACTCCAAATTAGCCAGTATGATAGTGATTTTTAGGCCATTCATGTAAAGTGTCAAGTATCCTGATTATGATAAGCCAGCAATACCATATTGAAAAACTATTCTTTTGGCAATTGCTTTTAACAGGCACTCAATATTTCCAGAAAGAACCCAAGGCAGCCTCACGATTCCCTCTGTGTATCTGGCACAAGGAAGAGATGGTAGCAAGATATTCCTTAAAATTGTACTAGAATGTAATTTGCAGACACGCATTAAATCTGCACGCCTGTTCCTGACCTCCCATGCTGTACTCAGTCTACTATTGTGTTCTTCTACTGGATGAAATCAGTCATGTTGTGGACCATGGTTACTCAATAAAAGAAAGAATTTTGCAAATTGTGGGCTTGCTGCTCTAAATTTGAAAGTAACTGCTCAGGGAACTTGTGTGTGGTGGAGAATTAAAAAACGAAGGTTACAAATGTGATTTAAACAGCTCTTCAGTACCTTTATGAACCTTTCATGTTTTCATTTCATTTCAGAACTATAACGTTGGGTAATTCTGATGAGGTTTCAGGAAGGTTTCCAAAGCCCTGACATTTACTGCTATGGTCTCTGAATCCAGGTGTAAATGTGCTAGTCTGTGTTGGCTCATCTGGACTTTTGGCAATGTCTGGGACTAATTCCATGCCTCCTCCTATGTGTATTCTGGCAACGCCAGGAGGCTGGGCAGCCATATGCTTCTATATTAATTTTGGCGAGGTAAGTATTTCTTCAGTGCACATTCCGCAACACATTCATAATGTAGAACCTACTGTTGTCCCAGTGGTGCTGCTAGTGGTATTACTTTGAAATCCTAGAGGTAAGGCAATAAGGGGATTTTGTTGTTGGAAGGGAGGGTATGATTTTATTTTTATTTTTAGGTTATTATTTTTAAATTTTGCAAATAAGCAAAGGAAAAATGCTTGTAAAGTACTCCATAGGACTCTGTAGGACAGGAGAACTTAGTTTTACCTGTGGATATGAAACATGATGAGTCAGTGCAGCTGAAGTTAGATCCTGACTGTCTGAGCCAGGTTAGAATAATATTAGTAAATTTCTAATGTTTTAAAATAAAAATTACTTTTAACATTCATTCTTGTTTCTAACAAAGCTAAAACTCATATTTTACTTAAACATCTTTCAACACAAAATAGACTTCCATCCATGTACTTTTACTAACTAAACCAAGTCAACTGCTCTTCACATAAAATAATAAAATAGAAGAAAAAATATTTTTGATTAATCATTATTTTGCAACTAAAAAAGGTGCCTGAAGAGGTCAGACGGATCAAAACATAATAATGAAAAGCTGATATATCTGATTCAGAAAGATTCCTCATCAAAGAATGATTTTTAATCTTTTGTTAAAATAACTTATGAAAGTAAAGTATATAACTTAGTTGTGATAAATATAAATTCTTGCAGATTTCTACTTTTAGTGAACAATGCATCATAAAACCAATTTTAGATTTACTGTGGGAACTGTGGTTTATGACGTCATTGTCTCCAGGTGTTTGTAAAACTTATTGTAAGAGAGCACTTTATTTTAAAGGCGTTTAGTTCTTTGTGTGTCTCCTTGCAAGGTAGCTTTTATTTAAATGAGAGCTATCCATTTTATTTTATTGTACATGCAGTTAAGAAAAAGGTAGCATTTTAATGCTGCATGACAAATAATGCTACTGAGAAGCTGAACATATACTTGAGAAACCTATAAAAATCTAGTTAGTGAAACATAATCATTTTACGTATTATCTTGGCTTATGCTGGTGTGTAAAGAAACCAGCAGTGTGTCCTAAAGCATTGTGCAGGAGTAAGGGACTTTTAAAAGTTACGCTTTTATACATCCATACTCTTTGCCAATATATAATTATTATGATTATTACTATAATGTCAACCTTAGTCACTTCCTTCCTCCTAATTTAAGTTACAGACTGTAGCAATCAACTTGGTCATAGTATGACCACTGTGGTAAAAAGTAGACTATAGAAAAGAAGAAACATTTTATTTCCATTGCAGAAAGATATTCAAATACGTGGTTTAGTATCCATAGCAGTGAATATTTAAAGAATCTTTCTGAAGTTTTCAGAAAAAAAACCCAAAACAATCCACACTATATTTTTCCAATATTCTTTGTTTATTTCTTCAACACAAAGCATTTGCTTTTAATTTATGCATAATACTATAAAAGGAAATTCACACATCAATCCTCTATTGAAGTTGATCCAAATTGTTTAATTTGTGGAATTACTTGGAGAGGAAAATCTACCTGACATTTGTCTCTGCAAATTAAGGCAAGTATTAGTGTAGTCAGATAAAGTCCAGTTTCCATATATGCCTGATTAAACCAAGAGGAACTGTAGAACTGTATTTTCAAAGATGTAAAAATGTCAAAGCAAAAGTGTAGAATTGTTCAGAGAAGAATATATAAGGCTCTTATCCATGAGAAATATCTGGGGTAAGAATGTTATATTAATTTTCCTTCTCCTTCATAATTTTGCACCACAGACTTCCAGCTGACATTTCCTTGCCTTTCTTACATTTTAAGATTTTGCTGTTATATGAATATTGGCTCAAGACCTCTAGGGAATGAGGTTGAGAGGGTCATGGGATACTCTATTTTGGGCACAACAGCTAGAGGTGTATGGTTAGTTTTCTTCCATTGTATACCCCGCCCCCCCCCAATCTTTTAGTTGATCAGTTTTGATTTTCAACAAGCAATGGCAAGGACTAGTAGGAAATTCCTTCAGAGATCTGTGCTAAGAAGAATATTTGCAATAGAGGTTTTGGAACCACAGTTAAACCACTATTTTCCTGTTATACTTGACTTTTGATTTATACAGAATCATAGAGAGGTTTGGGTTGGAAGGGACCTGAATGATCTAGTTCCACCATCCCTGCTATGTGCAGGGACACCTCCCACTAGACCAGGTTGCTCAAAGCCCCATCCAGCCTGGCCTGGAACACTTCCAGGAAAGGGACATCCACAATTTCTCTTGACAACCTATTCCAGCGCCTCACCACTCTCACAGAAAATAATTTCTTCCTAATGTCCAAACTAAATTTACTTTCTTTCATTCTGAAACTGTGATTACTTGTCCTATTGCTACACTCACTGATAAAGAGTTCCTGTAGGGCCCCTTCTGGTACTGGAAGGATCCTATAAGGTATCCCTGGAGCCTTCTCTTCTCCAGGTTGAATAGCCCCAAGTCTCTCAGTCTGTGCTCACAGGAGAGGTGCTCCAACCCCCTGCTAATCTTTGTGACCCTCCGCTGGACTTGCTTCAACAGGTCTATATCCTTTTCATGCTGCGGTCCCAGAGATGAAAATACAGTACTGCAGATGGAGTCTCACAAGAGCAGAGGGGGAGATTTATCTTGGCCACACCTCTTCCAATACAGCCCAGGATGCAGTTGGCTTTCTGGGCCGTGAGTGCACATTCGTGGCTCATATTCAGTTTTCTGTCCACCAACACCCCTAAGTCCTTCTCTGCAGGGCTGCTTTCAATCCACTCATCACCTAGACTGTATTTGTGCTTGGGACTGTCCTGACCCAGGTGCAGGAACTTGCACTTGGCCTTAGTGAACTTCATGATATTTGCATGGACCCAGCTTTCCAGCTTGTCTGGGTTCCTCTGGATGGCATCCCTTCACTCCAGTGTGTCGACCACAACACATGGCTTGGTGTTGTCGCACACTTGCTGACTCGATCACACTGTCCGTGTTGCTGACAAAGATTTTAAGCAGCACTGGTCCCAATACTGGCCCATGAGGAAGGCCATTCGTCACTGGTTTCCAGTCAGACACTGACCTATTCAACACAACTCTCTGAGTGGGTCCATCCATCCAGTTTCTTACCCACCAAGTGATTGATGAATCAAATCCATGTCTCTCCAAACAAGGATGTTGTGTGAGACCATGTCAAGTGCTTTGCACAAGTCTAGGGAGATAATGTCAGTTGCTCTTCCCTTATCCACTGACACTGTAACCCCATTGTAGACGGCCACCAAATTAGTCAGGCATGATTTGCCCTTAGTGAAGCCATGTTGGCTGTTGCCAGTCACTTCCTTATTTTCCATGTACCCTAGCATAATTTCCAGGATACACTGCATGATCTTACATGACACAGAGGTGAGACTGACTGGCCTGTAGTTCCCTAGGTCTTCCTTTTTTTTTTTCTCTTTTTAGAAATGGGGTTTATGTTTCTCCTTTTCCAGTCAGGAGGAACCTAACCAGACTGGCATGACTTTTCAGATATGACAGATAGTGGCTTAGCAACTTCATCTGCCAGTTCCCTTAGTACTTGCAGATGTATCTTTTCAGGTCCCATGGACTTCTGTACCTTCAGGTTCCTTAGATGGTTTTGAACCTCATCTCCTACTGTTGGCAGTCCTTCATTCTCCCAGTCCTTGCCTTTACCTTCTGCAACTGGGGTGGTGTAGCTAGAGCATTTTCTGATGAAGACTGAATCAAAAAAGTCATTGAGTACCTCAGACTTTTCCATATCCTGGGTAACCATGCCTCCTGTTTCCCTCCAGAGAGGGCCCACATTACCCTTAATCTTCCTTTTACCACTGACTGATTTTGTCCAGGAGCTTCTTGTTTATATATAGAGGTATCCTGGCATTTTTTCCTGTTTTCCCTTTGTTGGGACGCATCACTTCTGAGCTTGAAGATGATCCTTGAATACTGACCAGCTTTCTTGGGCCCCTCTTCCCTCCCAGGCTTTATCCCATGAAACTTTACCAAACAAGTCCCCGAAGAGGCCAAAGTCTGCTCCCATGGTAGCAAGCTTGGGACACCCTCTCTTCCCTACCTTAAGCATCTTGAAGTCTACCATTTCATGGTCACTGCAGCCAAGGCTGCCCTTGAGTTTTATGTTCCCCACAAGACCCTCCTTGTAGATGAGAACAAAGTCCAGCATACCACCTCTCTTGTTGGCTTCTCTGTGGCTTGGAGGAGGAAGTTATCACCAAGACATTCCAGGAACGTCCTAGACTGCTTATGCCCTTGCTGGTTCTCCCTCCAACAGCTATCAGGTTGGCTGAAGTCCCTCATGAGGAGCAGGAGTTGTGAATGTGAGGCTGCTCTTATTTGTCTGTAGAGGGCCTCATCCACTTGGTTCTCCTGGTCAGATTGCCTGTAGCAGACCCCCACCATAATGTCTCCTTTCTCTGCTTTCAGTCTGCTCCTCATCCATCCTCAGGTGGAGTTCCATGTACTCTGGTGGCTCTCCTGTCTGTCCTTCCCAAAGAGTCTATATCCTTCCATTCTGAGACTCTGAGCCATCCCACCATCTCTGTGATGCAAATAAGATCACAACCTTGCAGACACATGGACACCTTTAACTCCTCTGTTTATTCCCCATAGTACATTCATCTGCATAAAGGCATTTAAGCTGTGGCCCCAGTGAGGTTGACTTACTGATCAGATTTCCTTCATGGGGCTCTGTAAATGCACTCCCACTGACCTGTGATCTCTCTTCAGGCTCTGAGCATCTGTCGCTGGCATTGACTTCATCCTTCCCCTTTATTCTGCCCTGATGAGGCCACATATAGAATACTACGTCCAGTTCTGTTCCCATTCAAGAAAGACAGGGAACTACTGGAGAGAATCCAGCAGAGGGCAACAGAGATGATTTGGGGACTGGAGCATCTCATGAGGAAAGGTTGAGAGAGCTGGAACTATTTAGCCTGGAGAAGATAAGGCTGAGAGGAGACCTTGTCAATGTCTATAAATATCGAAAGGGTGTGTACAGGGAGGAAGGAGCCAGACTTTTTAGTAGTGTCCAATGGGAGGACAAGAGGCAATGGATACAAGCTGAAACATAGGAAGTTTCATTTAAATATTAGGAAAAACTTCTTCACTGTGAGGGTGACAGAGCACTGGAACAGGCTGCCCAGGGAGGTTGTGGAGTCTCTGTCTTTGGAGACTTTCAAAACCTGCCTGGATACAATCCTGTGTGATGTGCTCTAGGCAACCCTGCTTTAGCAGACTAGGTAATCTTTAGATGCCCTTTCCAACTACAACAGTTCTGTGATTCTGTGATCAAGCTGGTAAAAGTTTAAAACCCTCTTCACTATCTTGGCAATCCTGTGGATGAAGATGCTCTTTTCCTTCTCAGACAGATGGACCCCATCAGGCCCCAGCAGACCAGGTTTCTCAAAGTGAGTCACATGGTCTAAGTAACCAAATCCCTGGCCGTGGCACAAATCCTGTAATCATTTACTGACTCACCAGATATGATTGGCCCTTTCAAACCCCTTACTTTTGACCGGGAGGATCAATGAAAAAAATTCTTGTGCTCCATAGCTCCTTCTTTGTCATCCTGAAACTGCTCCTGTCGGTATCATTGCTGTCCACGTGAAACAATAACAGCAGGTAATGGTCAGTGGTCTGGATGAGGCTTGCTAAGTCTCAGTGACATCCCTGATACGAGCACCCTCTCTAGAGAGTGCATCAGTAAACTCCATCTTATGAAGTAAATCTTGCCACTGAGCACTGAAAATGAGGTTGCACAGGAAAATATCTGCTAAGTTATATGTCTATTTTCACTGTAGTACTCAGAGCAAGATCAAAGTAAAACCTCTTCTCCATGGCTGGGTAACCCAATCCAAGTGCATTTGCAATTTACAAAGACAATCGTGACACTGAGGAATGAGGAAATATAAGACATGTTATCACAAAAAATGTGTTCAAATGGAGTTCATTGAAGGGAGGACAGATTCCACAGAATCCTATGACTTTGAAGAGTGGAAAGGCAACGTCTAGGTGACAGTTGCTTGTCTGTGATATTATAGCTATTATTAACTAAATTAAATCACAGTGGTACTTTGTAGTAAATTGTGCTGAATGTATATCTAGTATGTAGCTTATGAAGAGCAAAATGCCTACAGTCAAGTTTTTATTCAGATAAAGTAAGATTATTGTTGATTGCCTAATTTCTGGATGTGAAGCAATGTAAAAGGGAGTACATTAGGTGCAACATTCCCTTGACATTTTCCTTCTCCTTGATTCTGTCCTTATAGTGCTACTGTTGACATTCTGGTTTCGACATTTATTTTACTCCCTTCAGTAGCTTTGTAATTCTATGAGAAATTAACAGATTAACAGATTCCCCCTCTTAGTTTCATTAAGTGTTATGTTTTTATTGGCAATATTGCTTATTATTTGGATGAAAGGAGTTTATCTTCTCTCCTGCTCGGAAATAAGTGTTAGTTAAATGATGGAAACCCAGTGGGATAAGCTAGTATAATTCTCAAATGTTTATATTAATCAAAGCAGGTAAATTTACTTAACCACAGTGATGCATACAAAGCCTTAATTTAGGAAGAGTTTGGACCTTTCTCTAATTAACAATGACCTTAAAAGTCATTATGTTTAAAAACAGATTAAAGATAATGCATCACTATACTCAGTAAGACAGATTCTGTTCATGACAACTCAGAATAAAAATGGGGGTAATATATAATACATTTTGATTTAGTTTGCTAAATAACATTGAAAATACAGCTTTCACAATTTAATTAGAAGATCTGGAGTATCACAAGTCAAATTTTTATTTCCAGAGGTTTAACTCAACTGGATTGCCTTGTGTTGTTTTTTTTTCTTTTGCTTTATATTATGTATGTGATTATATATGGGCTGCCCTGTGGGCTTTTTTAAAAAAAAAATATTTCACAGAATCACAGAATGTTAGGGGTTGGAAGGGACCTCAAAGGACCATCTAGTCCAGCCCCCTGCCAGAGCAGGGTCACCTACAGTAGGTCACACAGAAACATGTCCAGGCAGGTTTTGAATGTCTCCAAAGAAGGAGACTCCACAACC
>NW_009712113.1:19071-19468 GCF_000703405.1 Apaloderma vittatum
CCCTGAGGGACCCCACTAGACACAGGCCGCCAATTGGACTCTGCCCCATTGACTACAACTCTCTGACTTCTTCCCTTCAACCGGTTAGCAACCCACCTCACTACTTGGTCATCCAGACCACACTTCCTCAGTTTACCTGCAAGGATGCTGTGGGAGACTGTTGTTTTTCTTTATTTGATTTTGCTATGGTTTCAGCTTAACATTGATTTTTGGAAGCCAGAATTTTGGCTTCCAAACATAAGCAGACATCACTGTCTGTTCATCAGTTCTATTTTCGTAGACATCGTATGTAATTTGATTTTTCAAAGCTGCTTTGGCCCTGTGAGGTTTTGGCCTTATGAAGGCAGTGAAATATTGGTTTTCTTATAGACACAACAACAAGAAAGGGGAGGGGAGG
>NW_009712114.1:0-440 GCF_000703405.1 Apaloderma vittatum
CCAGTCCCAGGCAGTAACTGTAAACATCAGGTGTTATCACTGAAAGTAGCACACACTGTCTGCAGAAACAGAACTGAGTTTTTAGCTAAACCGAGGACAAGAGGCTGGGTCTGAAGTGAGTTACAATGTAACTGCTATGCAAAAGAAAATAATCAGGTTATTGCATTAGAAAAATATCTAGTGATCATTCTCCTGAGGGCATCCTTGAACTCCTGGTTCCTCAGGCTGTAGATGAGGGGGTTCATTAATGGAGGCACCACCGAGTACAGAACTGACACCACCAGGTCCAGGAATGGGGAGGACAAGGAGGCAGGCTTCAGGTTAGCAAAGATACCGGTGCTGACAAAGAGGCAGACCACAGCCAGGTGAGGGAAGCACATGGAGAAGGCTTTGTGCCGTCCCTGCTCAAAGGGGATCCTCAGTACGGCCCTGAAGATCCG
>NW_009712115.1:0-22317 GCF_000703405.1 Apaloderma vittatum
TCAGTACGAAGGTGGCAAGACTTTGGAATAAATTGCCCAGAGATGTTGTGGCTGCCCCCTCCCTGGAGGTGTTCAAGGCCAAGTTGGATGGAGCCTTGAGTAGCCTGATCTAGTTGAGAGGCATCCCTGCCCCTGACAGGGAGGTTGGACTAGATGATCTCCAAGGTCCCTTCCAGCCTAGGCCATTCTATGATTCTATGACAAGAAGCAATTGTTCACATCTCAGTAACTAGCATGAAGCTTTAGCTGGGGAATATGGAAGTAAGGAATTGTCACATGCAGTGCTAAGGGATTCCAAGAATATTTTAATATTGGTGACAAATTTCCAATATTTGGTACTCTTGCTGAAGTGCTCTAGAAATTTTTTCCCTCCTGTTATATGTTAAGCTACTTAAAGAGCTGGTGACGAGATATTGAGAAAACTATTGTCAGTATTTCTGTTTGCACTTTGTCTGTCAGGTCCTTGATCTATATTTCTTCAAAATCATTGTTTCAGAGTTGTAAATTACTTCAAAGCTATAGAGCTGTTTTAGACATCAAGGAAAGCTTAGCTCTCCCTTTGTCTGCTCATTTTTTCTAACGTAACTATTAACTACTAATTTTATTCTTCAGTCAGCCATCTTTCATTAATATCAGAAAACTTGAATTTGTCCATAAATCAGAAATTCTCTTTGTACATTTATTTGTATTGTCCTGGTACCTACCCTTGTTCAGTAGGCAATTGAAGAATATTTTCTCCTCGTATTCTTTGTTGCCTTAATTATTTTCATTGTCAAGAGCGTGATTTAATTATAATGAGAAGCCCATTTGTTCTTTTTTTTAATCATATCCTCCAGCCTCTCTTTAATGTTTTTCAGTCTGTTCTAGAAAGTAACTCCTTCAGATGACGTGGAAGCTGTTGAAAATCCTTCTTGCCATAGAAAGTGGCTGATGTTCAGGAGACCAGATATCTCTAAGTAATCTTGCCTGCCAGTCTTCTGGCTTCTTGCTGTGTTCTTCTGCCTTTTGGCTTTTTTCACTCTAGAAACAGAAAGTCACCCCAATGCCAGGTCCTTTGTATGTGCTTCTTCTCCAATATTCCTCTAAATTCCTTTGCATAATCTGTGATTTCTGAGGTGTTACAGAAGGATTTGATAAATGCAAATATGGATCCTTATTCTCTAAGAATAAAACTTAGTCCAATTCTGGTTATTTCTGTTTTCTTCTCTTTAAAGAAGGCAACACGTTATCTGCCTCTCTGTGAAAGTTATTTCTGCTGTCAGGAATATCAATGTCAGTCATATTTGTTGTCTTTGGAGACACAGATCCAGTGGGAACACCAGTACTCAACTCTGGAAAAAAAAAAAAAAAGCAATAATTGCCTTATTTATTAGATTTTAGGACACATTTTTAATGTAGTAGAATAATTCTGCTATGGCTTGTGGTGAAATTTGCTGGGTGGATGATGATAAAATTTGAAAGAAAACAATTCTCACAGTAAAAAATGCCAATATATCTATCATCTCCTTAATGTTCTATTATCTTTAAAATACCATTTTTTTCAGTAATAACTACCTCTTGTGGGGTATGCCATCTTAGATTTTGTGTATGTTGGTGTTCTGATTTCAAACAGTAGCACAGTTCTGTAGCGCATCCCCCGTCTCTTCCACTTACTGTGTGTCAGTTCAGTTTGCGGAGTGAGTTTCACTTGTGTTCAGACTAGGCTTCACAGGAAAATAAATGCAGAAGCTCTACCTTAAGTATTCAGTAAGCACTTTATAACCTCTAATAGGGATGTAAGGTCTAAACCAGTGATTGGTCCCCTGAGCAGCTTCTGACTACATTGGTTGGAACGCTGGCTCAGGAGCCAGACATGATCTAGTCCTAAGTGGTGTAGAATCTGTAGATGAAGAAGCCTCAGCACAAAGTGCTTAGAGTTGCTGAGCTGTTGTTTTTGCTTCAAATTGCTTTCTAAATGTAGGGTTAGCCTTAGAAACAGAGAAGGCTTTAGCTTCTGTCACCATGCGTTCATATTCATTTCTTCAGTGCTATTTAAACTTGAGTATATCGTTTAGTGAGTAATTAAAAATATTGAGAAAATTCTTGTGCACGCTTTTACTGTTTGGGAGCTTTATTTAAGCAGTCCTTGTATCCTGGACAACATAGGCATAACAGCACTTTCAGAGTATGCTAATAAAGATTAGAACCCTGGGAAAGTGGTGTGATAGGCTTCTCTGGGCAGAGTAAATATGTGATTTGAAGCAAGAATATCTGCTGTGGAGGTCAATTGAATTTAAAACTAATATATTCTTTCATTCTTATCAGAAAAGTCTTCAGTCAGGGAAACTACGTAAGTGGTTTTATTTTTTATCCAATTGAACTGGCTCAAAGATTGTCCTGCTTTTGTCTGTTTTGATCCGTCTGATACTAGTTTCCCTATTTTATAGCTTCATGAATACTATGGATGCTACTATTGCTCAGCCCCAAGGACAAACTGAAAAGATGTTAAGTTATAAAGTATCTGACCTTGGTACATTTTCTGTACATGAACAGAAGATTTAAGACAGTGTCAAAGAGTTTAGAGGAAGAAGAAATCTAATGCCTCTCTAACATAGCAGAATGACTGTGCAAAGAAGGCTTTTAAGTTAACAAGACCATGCAAGCTAATTTGTGACTGATATTACAAATTATGTGCAGATTCCTTCAACTTGTTTGAATTAACTCTAGGGATATTTTTAGAGCAACTTTGTTTGGTTTAATGAAAAATATTTTAAGTCATTAGTCAATGAAAAAGTTATTTAATTATATGAGGGTGTAAATTATCATATGCATATGCCATCTTTATTATCTGTTATAAAATATGTCTGTTCAAGTTTATATCCTTGGTTAAAATGGTCAAGTTTCCTCTTAGTAACTTCTCTGCTTTGCTTGCAGGTCGTATATAAAAATAATGATGTCAGGTTGGAGTTATCTCGACTTGCCAAGCAAGGAGATCCTAAAATGAAGATTCATGGGGTTGTAGCATTTAAATGTGAGAACGTTGCAACCTTAGATCCAATCACGTTTGAAACACCAGAGTCTTTCATCTCTTTGCCAAAGTGGAATGCCAAGAAAACAGGCTCAATATCATTTGACTTCCGTACAACTGAGCCAAATGGCCTGATTCTTTTTAGCCATGGAAAACCAAGGCACCAAAAAGATGCTAAGCACCCACAGATGGTGAAGGTTGACTTTTTTGCTATTGAGATGCTTGATGGCCACCTCTACCTGCTATTAGACATGGGATCAGGTACTATAAAAATAAAAGCCTTGCAGAAGAAGGTGAATGATGGTGAATGGTACCATGTGGATTTTCAACGGGATGGACGGTCAGGTAAGTGCCTTTTTAAAAAAATATTCAGTATGGGTTTTTTGTTGTGTCTGAGAGAATACTGGGTATATATTATGTTGCCACCATTAAAGTTGTGCATCATCTGAGAAGTAAAGCAAATATAAGAAGTAATTACTGTCAGGCAATAGAACACAGTGATTTGCAGAGCAAAATATCTTATGTTAACATTTATTGGGTAATCAGGTACTTAATCTTGCAAGTAAGTGTGCTGTGTAGTTCAAAACCAAACAGTAATCTCCGTATGTGCTTGCTTACACTAAAGAGCTGAAGTGGCAGTTTCAAGAATAGAGATCAAACACAAAAGAATTACTGAATGTGATCTCCAACATAAGAAATAGTTGGCCCACAGAAACAACACTGACCTTCAGATCATGTCAGCAGATCTCTGCGTAATTAACTGATCTGCTAATGAATGGCTAACAACACATATCAGAAGAAATGCAAATAAGTGACTTGCTATATTTTGTCATTATGATTCTTATTCTGTGGTAGTTTACTTGACAAATGTTCTCACTGAAAAGGGTAAAAATAAAGAATTCATAAACTCTTTCTAATGCTACTGAGATTTGTTATAGCATAAAATGTATTTGACTAGTGAAATTGTCCTTGTGTTTCAGCTGCATCTGGTCTTGAGTATATATCTTGACTTCAGCAAATAATCAATAACCATTAACTGAAGAACAGATCTGCTCTATGGTATCTTTCCTATAGTTAATCCTTGGATTTGGAGAGAGAGAATGTACTGAGTGTAATTCAGTCCATCAAAGAATTTTCTGATTAATATCAGTATCTAATCTGAAGTTTTTTCCACTCTGAAATTGAGTGTTGAAAAAATGTAAACTCTTTCTTTGGGATTTTGTGGGGTTTTCCACACTTTCTTCCTTCTGGTGACTCCTTTTCCATGACTTGCATTTGTAATTTCTTTCTGAAACTTCATTCCCCAAAAAGCTATTTTTTTATGACTTCTTACTACCCAGAAATTAAATTTCAGATGAAGTGAAGGTAGGTGCAGATTTAAATTGAAGATTTTGGTCAAATCCATGCTGAAAGTCAGACCAAATTCAATTGATCAGTCTGCCCTAGGATTATGAAAAATAGTGATTATTTGATTCCTGGGCTGTGCAGCTTTGACTTCTAATTGTGGAGAGTTTGATTTTCTGATTATATGTCAGTTGCTTATTTACATTTTTTGAGGTCAAAAAAACCTCCAAAACAAACAAAAAGCTAAACAAAAAAACCACAAAAAGCAAACAATGCACAATTTCTCGAAGTCCTCAATTGGGATTGAATATCCAGTGGTTCTGCTATTTACACTCCAATTTTCATTTCAGGCTTCCTTCTTAAGTGCTGTTTCATTGATTCATATGAGGCAGTAAATCCTGTAATTATCATGCCTGTGGGACTCCACTGAAAGCAAAGTTAGTTCTTACATCCAAAGTCAACACAACTGTAAAGAAAATAAATAAATACCCAGCAATTGTGTACATTTGAAAATATGCTCCGCACTTTCATTGCTTCACAAAAACTGGAGATTACAAGTACCATTAAGAATGTTTAGGGCACACTTTATTTAACTATTGATGGACATCAGCAAGAATGTGGACTGATTTTAGAATGGATGCACCTGGTGTTCAGGAATGCATATTATTTTTAAGTAGAATTATAGTCAAATATGCATGTAAAATAAAAAGTAATCCTGCTGATGAATCATCTATGATCAAGATAAATAAAGTTCACCTTTTCACTCTGAGCATAGTACCTACTCACCTTAAAACACTTCAGTGTTACTACAAATACTTAATAAATATGTAAGCGTATGAACTGACTGAATTTTTAGTCCCTCTGAATTTTTAACTGAAATCTGAACCAGACATCAAAGATTTTTCGTGATTTTAATACATATGATAACACTTCACAGTAGAAGTACCGATAACCATGGCAGTGCTGTTATTTTTTGTAATGGGAACATTGGCTGAGTAATATCTTAGGCTGTCAGATTTAACCAAGTAAAATCACTGCCTGTCAATTAAAAAAACCAATGAACTTGTGTTCCTATTTTCTTCTGATTGAAAGAGGAAGTACCAACATGTTATGTTTAGATTATTTCTTCATGACTTACACATGCTTTTTTTCATGAATAAAAAAATCCACTTTACTATTCGAGGAAGCTTTTTCATTTATTTTCTCTAGTTGAAATCAAATATACTGGAAATCATACGAATGTGATCACTTTTCACTTGCTTACCTTAAGAATTTCTGTGTAAGAATGAATATACCTCGTATTAAAGTAAAAAAAAAAAGAGGCTTTTCTGAGAATTTCTTGTTGCTGATAACAAAATACTTCCCAGTCTATGAGGTAAGGAGGAAGAGATTCCCCTGTTAATGAATAAGTAGCTCAAATAACCTGTGATTTATTTTTTTTTAAAGTGGTTTGATGTCTCACACCCTTTTAGTCCTAGCCTTCAAATCCAGTGCAGAGTGGTTCCCTCAGATAATAGAAAGCTGTGACATTTTTCAAGGAGCTTTCCTAATTTCCTTGACTTTCATATTAGCTGGATCAGCAAGTAGTCGATTTATTTTTCATTCTTTGCTCTCTTCTGGATTCTCAGTCACAGGGAGCATCCGCTGTAAAATACTGACTTTGCCAATGCCTGTATGGGACTGCAGTGGGAGAGATGTAGGGAATGAGAGGACATTTTAAAGTTGTGCTTATCCAAAAACTAGTGAATAGGGTCTCACTAGTTATTCTGCTGATCACCTCAGATTTTGGAAGATACAAGGAAGAGGGAAGAGACAGTGCCCTTAAATTTTCTTTTGCTGAAGGAACTTTTGACCTGTTATTCCTTTAGAAGTTTTTCACCCTAAAGTCATTTCTTGCTGTCTGTAAAACCTATGTTGAGCACTTCCTTACCTTGAAAGCAGATCTTTGGTGAGAAGGAACTCCCAAGACCCTATTTCCCAGCATTAATTAAAGGATGATTTCATTCCTCCTCCACTGCTCCACCTTTCTTGCTAGGTATGCAGCAGAGGAAAGGAAATACATGTTTTCCAGCAGTCTGTCTTTATTTTTATTTTTTTTTATAAGATATAGAACAGAAAGCACAAACTGATGCCAACTGCTGTGTCCTCTCACATGAGCTGAGTTCCCTTCCAGTATTAATGGTTATTCTGATTTCCTGTGAAGGACGGTAGCTTCATATCTGCTTCACATATTCCCTCGAGCTTGGCCATGAGCAGTATGCTGTGGTCACGGTCCTTACCACAGCTATTATATTATACTTTAACACACAAGATGTGAAGTGCATTTTTTTCACCATTTCTTAATAAACAAATACACTTTTCATGTGCACAAAAAAGCATCTAAACAGGCCAAAAAGGAAAGCAGAGAGATCAGAATACTTGTAGTTATAATCTTCGTACTTAACTGATCACAACTGAGACAAGGTTTAGAAATACATTTGAGTTTCTTACACGCAGGCTTATGAAAAAACAAATTGCTGAGATAATGAATATGATTGGAGAGGCTCATTAACTCATACCTAAGGGAAGTGTTTGTCTGTTCTGCTCTTAACTGTACTGCCAACTCTGCAGTAAAACAATTGCGGAAAAAAACAAACTGCAAAAAAAAAAAAATTCAACCCATGATCGTGAAGCAGCTGTAAAGGTCTTCGCTCACAGTTTTCCTTGTAACACAGTAGAGTTAGGTTTAATAACTGTTTTCTGAGACTTGAGTATTGTTTAAAATGTTAAACTGCTTACCATATTCAAGGATAACCTTGCCTAAGATGCGTTCATTCTGTGGAAATCGCTATTAGTGAAATCAGAGGGAACTTACTCATCTTGACAACCTTCAGTTGTGTATGGCAGCGTAAAACAGAATGTACCAGTATGTGTTCATGGGTAGGCAACACGTAGAGGGCTAAGATGCCACTTAAATTTTGTACTGAAGTTAGAGTTTCAGCTAAATACCAGAAATTATCTCTACAGCATGTATTTTGAGTTTAACTATAACCAGTATCTCACTGTAAGTAGTGCTTTGTTGATGTCCATTACATGTGTTGGTGTTGCAGGTTCTTTTCTTTATGGGCACACTTCAGTGTACTCCTTCCCCCATCTTTTAAAAGCTGCCAGATTTATGTGTTGCTATTTCAACAAATGTTAATAGTTTACTATTTGAGATATTTTAAGGAAAGTTCTTACAATGGTCCTGTCAGTGTTCTTAATTTATTCATGAGCTTATAGAAAACTTGAAATGTGGTGACCCTCAGAGGTCCTCTTTTACCTCTCCAGTGAAAGTCATGATAACGTACTTGCATGAGTCTTGACAGGTGTGTGTTTACTAACCCAGCAGCGGACACTGTATAACCTCCCCATTTCATCATTCATAAACCATGTATTTCTATACACAAAACAAGACATTTTGCCTGTAACTTCCTTATTCAAAGCAGGCAGAAAATACACAGAACCTTTTCCTATGTCACAACTCCATACTTTTTATGATTTAAATGCTATTATGTCAGTCTTCAGTTTTCCTCATTGATTAAGAAAACCCACATGCTTCTTATATTTCATGTTCTGCAGCTGCTGACCATTTTTATTCTTACCTTCTGCAGTCTTCTCAGCCCATCTACATCTTTCCTGGAGTTCAAAGTCAGTCTTGCCAGTGCTTCGTAGAGCTGTATGATAGGCTTCTCTACGCCTCCCAATATGTTTCCCATTTTGCTCATACGTATGTTACGGTTGACTTAGATTGTTGACTCTTCCTTTTTAAGAACTGCCTATTAATCAGTTATCCTTTGAGCCAATAATTCTTGATGGAAATCATAATTTCATTAGTTTTTCTCACTGTTCCTCCAGTACATAAGCATGTTTTGGAATGTTTACATTGCATTTTGCTCTGAAGCACTGTAGAATCAATGTCTGTAGATCATTATAAGACCCTTAAATTTACGTCCAGTTTCTGGAGATAAGAAATGATACCTATTTTTAGAGTCTGAGGGTAGATCATGAATTCTCAGACTAAATAAATCACCCTACAATCTCTTATCTTTCAGGTTTTTTTCTTTTTCTTATTTCAGGCTGGAATAAACCAATGCTATCAGTTTTTCTCCATTTATTTCTTTTTCTGGTAGATATACAGACAATATTTCCTACTTTGAGTATTAAAACCAACTTTGTAAGGGAGCTTCTTTTTTTCCTGGCAGACATTACTGCCTTAGCGATGCTCTTTTCAAATAAACAGTTTAACTACTAATGTGGTTATGGGTACTCTTATGCTAAGTACTATGCAAAGATATAACTGAAAGGATGGTTCCTGCTACAAATATGTTAGAATTTAAGGTTATAGTTTTCTCTCTTTTTTGAGAAGCCAACACTCTTCTTAATCTGCTGCTGCTCCATCATATTCTGTTGTCTGGAGATTCTGTAAAATGCAATGCCTCCCATTCTTTTCCCACTTATCCAACATAGCAATTCTGATGTGAGAAAACAAATGATTAACTGTTTCCTGTTCTGACACATACAACATTTTTATGCTCTATTCGCTTCCCTTCTTCCTGCTTCTCTGGAATGTGATATCTCTTCACGCTCACAAGTCGAAACATCCAGATGGATTGGAGCATGCTGTTTATTTGACAGAACAATTCCTTTTAATCTGCCTATAATTCCCAGAGAAATTTGGATTGAAACCTAGCAAAGGGGGTGCACATTACTATCCCCAGATTCTGTGATAGATCTGCCATTGTCATGAAGTCCAACCTGAGATAGTTTCAATAGAACTTGAAAACTTTCCATCGGGAAAGATGACAGGCTTAAAAATCCAACCAACTGAAAAAACCCAACTAGATTAAACAGTACAGTGTAGGCCCATATTGTATGAGCTTGAGTTTTGAATATTATTTTTTTATATATTTGATACTCTTCTTTGCCCCCTCTCCCCATTCTTGGATTTTTTTTCACTTGCATTTGCAAAGCAATTAATAAGTAAAGTTTGCATTACCTAGGTGCGTTACCTAGGTACATAAAAGGTAATTTGGATACCAACAGCAGTGATGGTTGTATGGCTGTCTGGACATGCTGCTAGGAGTTCAGCCAGAAACTAGGATAAGCCAGTAAGTGATAGCATGAAACACTTGATGCCCAGGCATGGGTTTTCCAGTGTTAGTTAGACTAAAGCCTATTTGTATTATAGCCATAATTCCTGTTCTGGACAGTGTGCTGTATTGTATTTTGGTCAAGCTCCTATGTAACAGCTGAGGCAGAGTGAGTTATTAAAAGTCTGAGTCTTCTGCAGGTACCATTTGAATTAGTGTAGCTCTCAACAAAAAAAGATTAATTAAAGCTAACTTACAGTTTTATGATTAAGGGTAATACACAGTATCTAGGTTAGTTGAAATGTCATGGATATGTCCAGAAGTAAATTGAAAATAGTCCTGCTGGATAATAGGGATTCAAAACATGAAAAAGATGCACAGAAGAGTTGTTGCCTGTTTTAGTACCTGTAGTCATTAGATGCTATGATTACACTAAGATTTCAGAGGGTTTCTCTCAAGGGCTATTTTATGTAGTGTCATTTCTTGGGGAAGGGAAATGTTCATTTCTTTAAAAAGCTGATTATATATATTCAAAATAATGCATAAGCTCTCTCCAGAGTAATCCTTTGACATAGAGAAAAAAATTGTCCTGCTTCAATATACTACCTAACTATAATTCACAGTCACAAGAGTGTAGTGGTGATCTACAGTTCCCTTTATCATTCACCTTTCTCAGCCTTCTGTGCTTACAGAACTTACATTTTTAAACCACTGTGTTAATGCCACAGCTACACTGACTGAGATTTACCTGTCTCTGTGTGTTGAAAACCATCAAGGCTTAGTTGATTTTTTTTTTTTTAATAGGTATAGAGCCCTAGATGTCTTCTAGCATCAAGCATAGCTTGAAAACTCTAGTGCAGAAAACAGCACTGTGCAAATACATGAGCTTGAGGCTGGAGATCAAAGTTATCTTGTGCCTTTGGGAGTGCTGCCTAAACACAGGTGTAAAAGCACTGATTCCAAAATTAACCCGTACAGCAACATGGTGCAAGCAGGCAATAATGGCAGTGAGAAATACTTGAGCCCATGTATGATTTGTATTTACAGCACCTTTAGTTTGTTTTTTTAAAAGTGGAAAAGGTGCTATTGCCTATAAGCCATCCTTCTTGATACCTAGGATGCTTTCAGAAAAGTTAGTTATCATGGGTTAACAGGTCATTTACGGGTGTCCTTATTTGATGCAGCTGATGAATAAAATCAAACCAGAATATTTATGCTTGTATGCCTGAAGTCAGATCTATAGCAAGTGTTCCATACAAGTGCCAAGTTTTGCCTCAAGAATCTGAGCAGCAATACAAATATTTAGATTTAGCTAAATATAATAGTTTTATCAGTTAAAAAAAAGGTGAAGATTTGCAAGGAATAGGGTCTTCGTTCAGCATGTCTATTTCTTATTGTTAAGACTGTAAGTTCGCTTTATACCTATGTGATTATTCAACTGCATAAAAAACATTTCTGATAATACAAAAAAGGGGAAACTGACCACATCCTCAAACATTATTTCAGGATGCTCATAGAGATGTACAAAGGCTATGCAAATCATCATCTTCTTAGATCTCTTCTGATAGTAGGGAGGCTGTTTGTAGTAGTAGTATCCCACCCTTCTGAAATCCACGTGTCTTAAGTCTCACATGGGAGTTGGATCTCCTGAGACCTCTACCCCAAAAAGCTTTTACTAAAGGTCCAAACTTTTTAGATATTAATTCTGTCCATGTTGTTCAAGTTAATCTACTGAGCCAAGAGAAAAATATTCAGATAAAATTTGCAGCTTGCACAGAACACCTCTTCATTGCTAGAAATGAAGCCAACATTTTGGGATATATTCAAGTCAGAGAGTGATCTTTCTCTGACCTGTATCTTCTTGCTTAAAATTCACGTTTTGGTGTTCATGCTATAAAAATCCTAAATTTATTCTTCTCATGCACTACTCCCACCACAGTGAAAATATTTTTGTTGATCAGTGTTATCTTCTGGAATCTGTGTTGTGCTGACAGTGGAAATAGTGAATCATACTAGTTTTATATATATGTCATAAACACATTGTGGAAATTGTGATTCTTCAGTGTCTTGTCACCATTAGTACACTTGTAATAATGCATCCAGCAGATAAGTTGTATAATGTGGCTAGAACATTATAAAATTCTGGTGACCTATATAATGTTTTGGTTTATATTTTGATTGCATTTCCAACCATGTAGAATGGTAAGGAGTCACTTTTGTAAAGATTTACATGAGGATTCTTTTTTCAAGTGATTTTTACCTAGTAAATAAAATTACATTTTTTTGCCATCAGTATGTTTTGTGATTCCATATACTAAATGTGGTGGTCTGCCTGTTCAAATTGTAAAAATTGGACATCTTGTTACTTTCAAAAAATGCAGCGAAAACATTCTTTACAGTTGATTACAGTCTCTTTTTTCAAAGACTTTGTAGGAGCAGAACTTTATTTTAAGCTTACTTTTGTTTGTTTACTTTTTTAACTTAAATGGAAAAGATACATCTAATTTCCTGAGGTTCTATATACATCCTCTCCCCCTCTCTTTGTAACACGCACACATTTCAAGGTAAGTATCAGAGGCATTGAATTTCCGTCTAGGTGCACATCACTATCTTTTTAATGATTGCCTGTCTGGCAGCTGATGAGAGTGTTTTCCTTCTGCACTTTAAGAAAAAAACCTTATCCAAAGTCCACTGAAAGTGGAGAGAGTATTTTAAAATATTGTGTCTTTGCATCTAAACCAGAGACACATCTTTGCCTCGCAGCCTGTCAAGGCAGCCTCACTCTTACTGCTTTGAAGCCCATATGAGGTAGTGAGGGTATATTTTAGTTGTTGGGCAAGCAAGGTATTTCTGAAAATAACTCTGAAATGCCTTCCCTCTATCCCTACAAGATTGATAAGGAGGTCTTGACTTTTTATATTGTGACTATGAGGTCTCGTGCATAAATGTTGTTACATCGTTCACTGTACTATGTTGTAATTAAAATAATGCTGCAAATTATTGTATAGTTGTACAAATAGCATAACTATGCTTCATTTATAGATATGTGCCAGGAGCTAATGTGTGGTGTGTAGATTAATGAGTAGAACAGCAGTACCAAAATCTTGTAAATGTCTCAAAAATCTTGTTTTTTCTTCTTTTCTTCTCAGGGACCATATCTGTGAACACATTACGTACACCATATACTGCACCAGGCGAAAGTGAAATCCTTGATTTGGATGATGATTTGTATCTTGGAGGCTTACTAGAAAATAAAGCAGGCCTTGTCTTCCCAACAGAGGTGTGGACAGCACTTCTCAATTATGGATACGTCGGCTGCATTAGAGATTTATTTATTGATGGTCAAAGCAAAGATATTCGACAGATGGCTGAAATTCAAAGTACAGCTGGAGTAAAACCTTCATGCTCAAGAGAAACTGCAAAACCTTGCCTTAGCAACCCCTGTAAAAACAACGGTGTATGCAGGGATGGGTGGAACAGATATGTTTGTGATTGCTCTGGGACGGGGTACCTTGGCAGATCGTGCGAAAGAGGTAGGTTCCTTGAGAGGGCTGCATTTCTGCTTTGTAGAATTCTGCACAATGATTAAAAATGGCAAAATATCATTAACTCTCCTGAGGCAGAAAAAGTATCCTTGATTTCGCTTGACGTGAGGCGGAGCCCTGCTCTAGACTGAAAGAAGTAACTCTAGAGGAAGAATCTTAGGGGAGATTCTAAGATGCATGAAGAAATATTAGTTTGCCATGACAGAGAGTCAGTACTTCTCAATGTATCTTAAAAAATATCTTCCTTTGTGTCTTACCATACATTGCTGAGTTCTGAAAAGTGTTATGAAAGTGATTTCAATTATTGTTGCATTACTAAACTGTCACATTTCCGTTCCAAACTGCTGTCTTGTTCTATGCTTATTTATGTCAATATCACTGTGTAATTAAATTTACTTTAAAATCCACAGTATCACTTAAATCCATGGCCAGAACTTCAGCTGTGAGTCAAATCTAAATAATCCCTGTAGGAATCTATATTTCTTAACTTTTTTTTTAAAAAAAAAACACACCATCCTACTACTCAAGCAAATAGTTTCTACTTATCTTAAATCACTGATTATCCCGCTTCCCGAGGAAAAGGTAAGTGTAAACTTGACAGACCCCATTTATCTAACTGGAAAGGTGAACAGTGGCAAGGAGGACAGATGTTGAGGTTAGCTTATAGGAAGAAAACTCTGTAATTTATTTATAATTACAGAGTGTGCTAATAAGAGATTTTAATGTGAGTAGGTCATGTAGTTTAACCCCAGCCAGCAACTAGGCATCATGTAGCTGCTCACTCACTGCTCCCTGCTGTGGGAAAGGAGAATCTAGGGGCGGGAGGGAACGAAAAAACAGTAACTTTTGGGCTGAGGTAAGAACAGTTTAATAATTAACATAGAATAAAATATAATAACAATAATAATGTTGAAATATAATAATAATAGTAATTAAAGGAACATCATTAAAAGGAAGAATAATAAAAACAAGCGATGCACAATGCAGTTGCTCACCACCCACTGTCCAATGCCCTAGCAGCGATCTGCCCCCCACCCTGGCCAACTCCCCCCAGTTTATATACTGGGCATGACGTGCTGTGCTATGCTAGGGGATATCCCTTGGGCTAATTCGGGTCAGCTTTTCTGACCATGCTCCCTCACAGCTTCTCGTGCACCTGCTTAATTGGCAAAACAAGGGAAACGGAAAAATTCTTAACTTATCCTAAGTGCTACTTAACACACTGATGGTTTAGTCTCTGCTATCGATATTATTCTCAAACTAAACCCACAACACAAAAACTGAACCGGCTAATAGAAAGAAAATTTACTCTACTCCAGCTGAAACCAGGACAGTAGGTAAACAAAAAGCTTAGTTAATATTTAAGTGTTTATTTTTATCCTCATTGGAATAGGAGACGTTTCAGTCTCACGAGTGACACAGTACAGTTCATTTTCAAGCTGATATCTAAACATAAATTTTATTGGCTGGGAAAATAAGTTTTCTCCATGTAGTTTGATTCATTGTTCTAGTTAGTAAGATGAAATGAAAATGTATTTTTAAAAAATAAAAACATGATGAATGTTTTAAATTACACATAAATAGACATTTATGTAGAATTAATACCATCATATTATTAGCATTGGCAAGTAGATTTGCAACTTCTTATGTTTTTCCTGTCTTATTTTTTGAATGTACATGCCTTTGGCTCATGTCCAGTTATTCTGAGATCTCCAGATTGTTCTGTTACTGGTGGAGTGAAGCTGGCAGAGGGCATAACCGAGCTGTCTGATGCATTACAAAAGCCTTCAGTTAAACATGTCTGGTGTACCACCCTGTGGCAAAATTCTGCTATTACATATGGCAGAATTAAAAATAGAGTTTGCATTTTTTTCAACTTGAGAGCTAGAAAACGTACTTTAGAGACAAAAACAGTTCTGCAAGGAGCTTAAAAGCAGGCTTCGTCATAGCAATTTCTAATTAAATATATTTGAGAGGCGGTAGTATTTTTTTATAGAAACCTTTGTCTTTATTTTCCATACTTGATTTTCAAGTATCTTCCAGTATAAATGTTGATTTTGCCAGTACATTCCCCTCATGGGAATAGTGGTGCTGTGGTGGTGCTGGTGGCTTCTCTACAGTGGTATTTGTTTTTTGCCCAACAGAAATACGTGCAGCAGTTCAGACAGAATGGGATAATTTCCTGCTCTTGGGTTTCCCTCTCACGAGGAAACTACGCTGAAAGGAGATCTCTTTCCAGTAATATTCATATCCCAAGTGGTCATGCATTAATAAGATTATAGCTTTTGGGATTCTGCAAGCGATGCATTGGCATCCTACCACACCAAGTTGTTATAAATACTACCCATGTGTAGTAACCGACAAACTTTGGTACTTGGTGATAGAAGCAACACAATTGTAATTGTTCAAACTAATTTAAATAAAATATAAATATATTCCTTTCAAGAAACAATACAGTTTCACAAAGAAAAGAAAGCATTAGAGTAAGATATAGGAGATTAAGCAAATGGAATATTTAACTTAATATTCGGTGATTTGAGATATCTTCAGTAATCAAAAGCATGTAGCTACTTCTTAGGACTATCATTTATATTTCATACTGTTTCCCCTAAAATAGGAGTATTAACATCCATATATGGCTGTATCACGTACAATACTGCATCTGAAATAATTTCAATCACTTTAGCAGTGCACAAAAAATGTGGAACACAGCTCAGTTCTACTTTAATTTCAGTATACTTAAAAATAATAATTTTTTTTTTATACCCATGTGCTTTTTACCCTGTTGCAAGTTATTCTTGATTTTATTCTTAATTTTCAGTAAGGTTAAACATGAGTATAATCTGTAGATTGGCTTTAGTAGATTACGGAAACTACAGCAGATGGATGGACAGATGCCACAGCAATATAATTTGGCTTCCTGTGTTACTTTGATTGTGGATCACAATATGTGACTGCCTTTCAGCAAAGCCATTTGCAGGTGTGTAATTTTGACAGGATGGCTAGGAACAATGCAAAAGAGTAGATGCATCAAACAGTGATAAGAAAAAGTAGGAATACAAAGAAAGATTTATCAAAGGGGTATTTCTGAGGAGAAAATATATTTAAATTAGGGTTTGTGTGTGGACATTTCCACATTGTGCATGCACACATAGCTGCGTACACACACATATAGATAAAAAAATAATTAAATACAGCTCTCATTTCTTGCATTATCTCTGGATGCTCTAAAATTTTAAGAAAGAAGAAAAATACAGGTAATATGATGAGAGATGGTATAAAGAATTGTGTGTTCAAAATCATATAGAAATTCCCTCTCTGAGTTTAATTGGTCCTGTGTGTTAAAGTTCTAGCACCCTTACAGCATAGCTTAAGACCTCAGACCTGAAATAACAGTGGTGAAGAAATTAGGAGGAATCATTTCAACTTCTATTGAGATATTATCTGCATCTCAAGTATTGTTTCTATCAGATTGGTGGAAAAGATTCCTTGTGATTCACCAGCGTGGAGTGAAGTAGCTGCAGATAATGTAGCTGAGAGTACACCTGAGAAGAGAACAAAAGCTGAAAGTTTGAATCAGTAGCCATGAATATACTTGAACATTGACATAATATGAATTTATAGGAGTAAAACCATACCTATCAGTGAGTTTTCAGGACGGGATATTGTTGCTCTACTTATACAGGGTGAGTGAGCAAACCTGAATACTTTGTTACTGATGATCCCAGTTGTTCACAGACTTCCTGGCACGGCTTGGGACTGTGTCATCTGTAATTTTCTGGGCAAAGTTTGTGTCTGATTCTGGAGACAGCAGACACAGAGGGTGATCTCATGTTTTAAAAATGGTGGACAATTATTGCAGGCAATTTGAAACTGAAAAGGAAAAAAAATAATAATTCTGTCTTGGAGACTTTAGAGGCACCACAACGGGTCCAGAGGAAACAAGATCCTGTTTTTTAATTAAAATACATACTGTAAGCATCCATATTTACCAGGGATCATCTTGCTAAAAGTAACACAAACTTGACTGCAAACTTATGAGGAAGAAAACTGAAATTCAAATGCCTAGTTCATACTTCTTTCACTTCAAATTGAATAAGCTGTGAATTGAAGAGAAGCATCTATTCAGAAAATTCTGAATCTGACAGGGCATTTCCAAAGTTAGAAACAGGTGTAAGAAATTTTCTGTAAGAGTAGGTGCCTCAGTCTCTTCAGCAGTTTCGATAATCCCAGCCCAAGTGAAAACTGCAGTCCTGAATCTCTCCTCATATCAGTACTAGACTGTGCATCCTTGGTGATAGGCACAGAACTGATGATGGAGGTTTCTAGTCCTGGAGATTTTATTTAGAAACACACTCAAGAAAAAAACAGAGAGAGGAACTGAACTCTTCAATGGTATTATTTTATTATTATCTTTGTTTCTTTAAGGGGAGTTGGGTTCTTTTTCAGCACAGAGGCAGCAAGGGGTTCTGTCGTGTTTGTAAAAATATCAGAGAAAGAATGCGTGAAATAGTTTTTAACGGTCTTTGAATTATATCTTACCGTTTATTTCATGTTAATAATTCCACCATGTGCATTTATTTGCTGCCACAAAAAATCATTAGTAATGTTTTGTAAGGATTTTCTGCGATTTCTCTTTTCAATGCTGTGCTTCCAGCACTGAAATGGTAGTAAAATTATTATTCCCTGCTGTAGAGACTCAGATTCTTTTAATGAATAGCACATTCTGAGCTAAACTTATGGTCTATTAGCATTTAATCTAATAATTAAGAGGAAGCTGAACAAGAAAAAAAAAAGAGACATTCTGCCAACATTTATGTGACAGAGATTAGCAGTGTAGATCTCAAAGAAAGATGAGACACATACCCCTTTGGAATTAGTCGATCCAAATAAAAAAAAAAATTAAAATGTTTAAAAAAAGTTAGGGGCAAAAATTAATACATACTTTTAGCTAAAATTTTACTTTGAGATTTGCATAACTCGTGTAACCCTTACTACCTCTCCTTGTCCAGGTCACTATCTTACTGTGACCAGCCCTTGCAAATTAAAATTCCGTTCTGGACAATGTAGGATGGAAGTAATTCTGTGAAACAGTTGAAACAATCTCTGGTTCCAAGAAAGTCAAAACAAAACAAGTCCCTCTTATTTCATATTCAGAACTGTTTTCTCCTACTGTGAGGAAAACAAAGTTCTCTGTTAATGCAGGCCACCAAGCATAATGATAGGGTAGTGGGGCATTGCCACAAAGAATTACAAGAAAGACATCAGTAAGGGAAAAGAGAACTCCTGGTGCTGTTGAAGGTCTCCTGAAGGTCTTGGATGTATGCTGTCCAGCCAAGACCAAAAGAACACCAGAATTTTTAGAGCTGAGAGTGGTCCTGAGTCAGGTGGAAGAGAATAAATGATTCACGTGGCAAAATCCAGGTTGCCACCCCTTAGAAAGGAACACAGTACTGAAAAACTATCATTCAACCTTATTAAGGTAGCAATAATTTATTAAATGTTTTAACAACAAAAGTTCATCCTGACAACAAAAGGTTTTCTTAACAGCACTTGTACCAGCAGACTCATTTCAAGTGAGTAAACTGAACATAGTTGTATTTTTTATTTTAGGAATATGTAGTGTCTTTGATCTTCAGTTACAGCTCTCACGGCAGTGCTAAATCTTCTTCCATCAAATCAGCCCTGCTTCCTCCCTGTTTGGTTTGGTTTGGTTTTTCTTTTTTTTTTCTTCTTTTTTTTCTGTGATACGTTTGTATTTAGAAAGGTTGTGACTTAGAGCTCCTCATACTGACAGGAGCTAGTGGACATGAGAGAGTTTTCTTACTGCCCCAGAGCTTTCAAGTCATTTGATTTTCTGTTCAGTCTCCTTGGTCTGTTCTTTGGAACATCTGTTTCCAGAATAACTGGCACAGTATGGTTTAGCAGGATTGAGTATCTAATCACATCAAGTCTGTTCACCATGGTGTTAACTACTCTCAGGTCATCTCTGATTAAATTAAGACAGTTCTGTTTCTCCTGTCTCTGTAATTTTCTAAAACACTTACTAATTGTAGGTAAGCCAACAAACAGTACCAGTAGTGATTCTGACAACTTTCTTTTACATTATTACAGGATAATTTATTAGCAACAGACCTCTAGTGTTGTTGAATGCTGTTCATCCTATAACCTCTGATTTTGCTAGTTTTATGAAAATGCTGAATGTTAATCCACTGAACGTGGTTTGTTTAATGGACAATATCAAATACATTTTATTTTCTCTTATACTAGCATGTGACGTAAACTTTTATGCCAGACTTGTTTAATTACCTAAATTGTGTTTACCTTGACAAAGGTCTTGGGAGTTTTTCATGCACAGACTAGACAGGGAGATATAGGCATGAATTGTAAGCCACACACCCTCCAAAAAAAATTTGCTATCAGTATTATCAGTCCTTGACAATACTATTGCGTGTAGGACCACAATACACCTTTGCTGTCAGTAAGTGTCTCCATTATACAGCAGCAAACTGAAGCATAGAGAGGCTACCAGTAGGTGTTCTCTGCTGTCTCTCTGCTTGTTGATCATTTGTCCTGTTACTGGGCAGGTAACTGATATCTTTTTCAGTGAGTTAAGGTGCCCTCAAGATTGCATCTTCGTCTAAGGAAGTTTCTGTAGCTTCCTGTTTTGATCTCATCATCTAACATTTCAACAATTTCTGAGACTGAAGGATTTGGCGTGGGTTGAAGAATGCTGGTGACACATGGAAGAAGGTAGAAGGTCTCTAGGGCATTAGCAGTAGCTAAACAATCAGATGTGTGTAAAGCAAGGCACATGGAGATATTTTGCCTTTCAGGTAGTGATTGTAGTTATGTGGTATGGTTAGTTTTGTATGTTACTGGAGAGCCTACAGAAATTCCTGGTGCTCTGCCCACTGACTGTTGGCTTGGGGTGAGGGATGTTGGTCAGTCGTGACTTTTTCCACCACGGTGTGCCACAGTCAGAGAGCCTGCGCCAAGGCTGTCGTGGTTGACTGGTCGCATTGCTTGATTGTCCTGCAAAAAAGGACTTCTCAATATGCCCCAGGAACAGATGTGTCCTTTTGCTTTCTAGGAATTGCTGTGCCTCCCTGTGAGCAGAAATGCTGCCTTTCTGCTACCTTTCTTATTACCAGCCTGCAGGCTGGGCAAGGAGACCCCGTGGCTGGTTGCTCTGGGGTCTCACAGGCTGTGCCTGCTCTGTGCCAGAGCCCCACGCCAGGAGGCTTTCCTCTAATGTCCGAAAGTGACATTAGGGTCTTTAAGATCTTACCCTCAATATGCCAAGTCCAGTCTTGTCTCTCCTATTGAGGCTGTCGTAGTGTTCATATGTGTGTGTTTAATTCTGTCATACGGCAATCACCGTGATCATGGAGCAACCTGCACTCCGTCCAAACCCTGCTGGGGAATTTTACCAGTTGGCTTTTTGCAAAGTGGATGATGTTTATTAACTGTGGTGGTTTATACGTGAAATATCCTGAGGTAATTATCTAGGTGGATGATAGTCAGACAATTTAATAGGCAGTAAGGTTTACCTGAATACCTTTTACTGGCTTTGACCTATTTTGAGTACTACAGGTCTACTCTTGCAAGCATTTCTTTATGTGTGATTTTTGCAGATCTGCTTCATATGCATACACAAATGGCTAGTTCATTAAAGAGCAATTTAGCTTCTTTGGAAAGCACCAAACTATGCCACTTAAAAAAAAACCTGAACAAAACCTAACACAAAACCCCCACCAATTTTGCTTATGTTTCCCAGTAGTAATAGTGATATGAAATATGTAATTTTTCTATGTCATACTGAGTGAATATACATTTACCATCTTCTCTTTGAGCAGTTTCAGTAAATACAGTGTAATTCCCTAATAACTTATTTTTCCCTTTATGTTTTCAGAGGCAACAATTTTAAGCTATGATGGAAGTATGTTTATGAAAATACAACTCCCTGTTGTGATGCATACTGAGGCGGAAGATGTTTCTTTACGGTTCAGGTCTCAGCGAGCTTACGGCATTTTAATGGCAACTACTTCTAGGGAATCTGCAGACACCCTTCGTTTAGAGCTGGATGCAGGACGAGTTAAACTAACGGTCAACCTAGGTAACAAACTCTTCCTCCCAGAAATTAACATTTTCTTTACATTTTTCTTTTTGCTTGCGAACATTTATGAAACGGCCTGTTTTAACATTAAAAGTAAACTGAAATGATATATAAGCACCTGTCAATGCAGCATTTGCGTATGTACATACACACACAAACACATGCCCATTATTATACTTTATTTTGTTTTCTTTTGCATTTTTGTATTCTTTATATAGTCTTAACATAATCCATTACAATATTTTTGTACTTTGTGTATTCTAAAAAGAGAAGACTAGTTCATCAGTGGTATATTTTGGGCTAAATTTTTACTCTTCGTTGTGGAAGACTGGTCTCCCTCCACAGCTTCTTCACAGTCCCAATTCCACAGTTTAAATGTGCAAGCTGAAACGACATGTATGTAGGTCAGCTCAGTTTTACCTCCACTAATTAATGTACGACATGCAAATGTATCAAAGAATTTCTAGTTTTAACACTGAAAATGTTGCAATCGGATATTCCCACTGATGGATTTCTTGGTCTCCTTTTTTTAGGTGTCAAATCTATAGTAAATCCATCTCCTCTTTTTTAAACAATTCTGTAGTGGTATTTTTTGTAGTATCGAACGATAACACAACCCTTCAATGCCCAAAGACTGCGGCCCTCAGCAAACAGCCGTGTGAACAGAGGAGGCACAAGCCCTTTTACAGAAAAATAAACAAACAAAAAAGTAAAATGATATATTAAAAATAGATTGGGTTTCCCAGTTTGAAATGTGATGGACAAAATGTTAGGTTATGGTTTTCTCTAGTTTTTAAAAAATAAATACAATTTTTCTGCCATGCTTATGAAGAAATGTGAATCGGAACCTGAAAGAGAACAGAAGTATGCTCAGGAAAGTGCACATTCAATGCAGTCATTCCCATTCAGTGGAATGCTATTTTTAAAGGGAATTAAGTATTATATTGTTTTAATCACAGAAAAAAAAATATTTTGAGAAAGCATGGAGGGGGATAGAAAAGGGAAAAAAAAAAAAAAAGAAAAAAAGGACTCATTTAGTCTTCCACTTCATACAAGTGCTGCTTCACTGCAACACTGCCCTGATGTTTTAGATTTAGATTTAGATTTTGGGAAGAGAGAAGGAGAAGGGGTCCCCCGGTTTCCTCTTCTCTTACAGTCCCCTCTAGCGCTGAGCCGGGGCTGGTGCAGGCT
>NW_009712115.1:22350-44324 GCF_000703405.1 Apaloderma vittatum
TCCCCACTTTCTGTGAAAGGGGCTGGATGTGCCCGTGCTGGTCCTTGGCTGTTTGCAACCACTTTTCTGATGCGGTTGACGACACATGGCAAACTCAGCTATATGGAAACAAAATCTAGGTCGGACGGTATATATGTTCCTCAAAGGCATAAACTAGGAGTAGCTGTATGATCTGAGTAGTGTGGCATAGATATTTATTTACTTATTTTTTTTTTTTATTATTTGTTTATTTATTTATTTAACAATAATAAATGCTCAGCAGAGGACCCTGATATAGCTTAGGTAATTTTTATTTTATTTTTTTAATACAAAGCGCCACCCTCTTGTCAGCTTTTACCAACTTCTGTAGTTCAAGGAAATTGAAAAATCCAAGCCCTAGCAATATTGTTTCTTCCTCCAGCACCCCTCTTTTATTTTTATTTTTTAATTTTTTCTTCCTTAAGTCAGGCAAGGAGACAATCTGGAATCTGAAAACAGACAGGATTCTTTTAATTATCATTGTTTTTAGATTTGTCGTTATTTTCTGCATAGCTTTAGATGTAGCCACCATTCATTTCTTAAGTCTCTACGTTGACAAACTGTGTAAACCCACAGAACCTTCCTCACAGGGCCAGGAAACGAGCTTTGCATTTGACCACTTAGCTTTTGAAGAGCAGCCTTTGAGGTATACTATACACAAGCAGTCCAAGATGTCTGATTGTGGCCTGGCTTGCTCTGAGACCCATTGTGACGGAGCACTTTCTAATTGCTTTGAGAGAAATTACCTGTTCTTTCACAGATGGGGAGAAAGCTGCAGCCTGCCTCAGTTAAGCATCTTTGACAATGAATCCTGATTTTCCGCTTAGATTTGTCACCATGTAGCTTTGTTTGAAATTGGCCATTTTTACCCTATTTGTCGTTTCTATTTATAAAGATTTATCGCAGTATATCTGGGTTATAACAGTATGTAAAGACTGATGATATGGAGTGGCCATATTTGCATGTGTCTGTCCCCGGAAGGGTGGACTGTGATTTTATTGGATGTCTGCAGCTATTACCTTGAAGGATAAATTTTCATTTTTCATCTATTCTTCCCCATCTAGACTGTATCAGGATTAACTGTAATTCCAGTAAGTGCCTATTCAAACTTCTTAAAATGTTATTCCACCATTTTAAAATATGCAAACTAGATGAAAAAGATTGTGGACAGCTTGCAAGCACTTGATAACCTATTAATGAAATGTTATGATTAATTATTGTTGTGTAAAAAGTCATCATATACTCTACTGTGTATTTTTTTGTCCTTCCCATAGGATATAACTTTTAACTAGAATATTAAAAAAGGAAGTATTCTACAGGTTGTAGACATACTTAGAGGAAATGATGCCTGTAGTACTACATAATTTTAGACGGGCTTTTATTTACAGTATGTGTAGAATTTTTGAATCAGCATTTCTGATAAGCTGCCACATATTTTCCCTCACATCATCCTCCTAGCTTTCTTGATATTTTACCTCCAACTAGTGATGAAACTGTTGGAACATAATTGTCCATAGCACAAGTATTTCTATTTTATAATCCTCCTAGACAATTAACTGTATTTACTGGCTGCTTATAACACAAGTGATTTTTCTAAATCTTTGTTTAATGGAAATGTAATACATTACAATAAGGATATTATTAAGTGTGAGAATAATATTTCTATGATGACTTTTTACACTCTAATCACGTAAGAAACCTTAAATTGAACATTTTTTCTCTGTGATATGCATGTCTATGAAACAGAGGGAAACATTTGCCAGATGAATGGACTAAATTTTAACTTCTCTGGTATTATTTGGATTAAGAGGCTATATTCTGAAAGGAGAAAAAGGACTGTGATTTTATTTTGAGTCTATGGAATTCCTGAATGGTGTCAACAAAATTATCGATAGTAAGTATGGTAGATTTGAGTCTGGGTTTTTGTTTTTTTTTTCTTTCCCTTCCTAACAGGTTTTGCAGGCCAGAGGACTGTCTTTATGCAAATAGAAACAACATCAAACTGTGTAGGTAGAAATTTTAGTTGCTGGTAGATTCACAAAAGACTTTCCATAGTAATTTTATTGTCCTCAAAGAAAAGTAGGCAACTGCAGTTTTTTACAATATGTCATCTGCTAATAGATTTTTCAATTAAAAACTTTATAAGACAAAAATACAGTTTTTATAGTAAAAAGCAAAGTTTTCTTTGCGCAAGTTCTTAGTCTAAACCATACTTAAATCCAGAAAAACTTCTGAGTACAGTAAAGGAAATGATTGTAAGTACCAAGGCATAAAGATAGCTTCCTTGTATTTAATAAATAAATAAATAAAGTTATAAAGCCAAGTATTTCCACTTGCCAAAAATGTCCATTATCCATTGCTAAAATGCTTAAGAATGTGAAAACATCTCAGAAACACTTTGTTGATCTGTTACTGGACGCTATTTTTTTCTCTTGGTGAAGTTCCATTTAGAAAACAATTCCAAGTGTAAGACAAACAGCTTTTTGAGCAGAAATATAATGAGCTTGCCTGCTGCTGGTAAATTCCTCTTGCACTAGGAAAAGCAACATTGGTGTTTTCTTAACTTTCTTGATAAAATTAGAAAAACCCTCTAAAAAAGGAGTTATTAACATAGAAAAAAAAAAAAAAGAAGCAATAATAAAGCCATAATACAACAGGTGTTTTGAATTTTAATCTCTTTTGGACAAAGCGAGAGGTCATAAAAATAAATTAAAATTATTTCTATATTCTGTTGTCAAGCAAGTTTTGGAGCAAAAAAGAACCTGCAAAAACACAGTAAGTAATAAGCCTCCAATTAGAGGATTGTAAACAGGAGAAATTTATGTACAAGTTCTTCTTGGTCTCATGCAGAAGCAGCATAACCTCTGCATAAAATATCCTTGGTGTCAAATACTCATAAGTTATTTTTCTTTACAGTTTGATTAGAGCCTTTTTGTTATTAGAAATGAACTTTTATGATTAGTTCCACCTCCCTTTGGTGCTTGTGTACTGACCAGGTTTTTATGAGCTTTCGGTAAGTACTACAACGCTTTCTTATCACCACTCGCTGTAGTTTTTCAACAGCCAGATAACATTTCATGAGTGATTTCTGTGTTTTAATTTTAAGGTTGTGAAGAATTATTGCTCTAAGCAGTCCCTAGAAAATGTTTGCTTATTAGCAAATATAACAGATTTTAATGGAACACAAACAATTTGTTTCAAGGCAACGGCATTCAGAACTTGAGTTGAATTGACTAAACCTGAGAGCTAGATGTATATCAATCCTGATTTTATGTTGGTAGGATTAAATCTGGTTTTCATGTTTGAGAAACTTTTTTTTTCAGATTTTTCCCATTTCTGTTGCTTAGAAATTAGTCATTTAATATGATTTTATTGTTGGGACCGAAATACTATTTATTATAGCTAGCCTAGTAACAGAGTTAAGGTCAGAATGAAGCTGTCTGTATTTGGGGAGACAGCTTTAAAAAGAATGGGAAACCAATAAACAAACAAGTTCAATTATAAAATCAAATCGCTTGAGAGAAGCAAAGGAGAACATGAATACAAGTACCTTGTTTCCTACATCGAATTATAAACCTAATAAATGTAAAACAATGCACATCATCCTCCAGTTTTCCCTTGAGGGCAGCCTGAATCTGCCTTCTGCTCACAGCAAATCAAATGACCAACTTTTGGCTGGTTAGAGCTGGGATTTTGGTAGCAGTTTGTTCTACACTTTGTCGTGCCTTCACCTGTAGCTAAATGTCATGTGTTGCAGAAGAGATGGCATTTTGTGGTCTTCCTTGTTTGAGATACACACTTTTTAAAATTTCAAACAAAATTTTTTAAAATTTTAAATTTTAAAATTAAAATTTTCAACCAAAATTGTCTCTGAGGCAGTGAAATTAAATGGTTCTTTTAAACAGCAGGTACATTTAGATCAATGTTAAGGCTGACATTGAGAGAAAGGGGAAAACTTAACGTTATGAGCAGAAACAGCTAGTAAGGTTTCAGTATTAGTTTCCATAAACTGAGGAATTCACTTAAAAATAAGACCAAAGTGAACAATATTGGTTCAAATAACATGATTGTGCAGCATTTCTTGGCACTAATTGTTCTGTACAAAGAACTCTAAATAGATTGCTACACAGGTCATACATAATGTATACAAAATTGAGGTAATCCTTAAAAATTGCGTAAGAAGAAATGTTAAAAAAATAAAATAATAAAAAATACTTTTTTTATCCTTTGAGAGGGGGAGGTAGTTGTTACCTCTTAACTGCAACGCGTAAATTATAAACGTTAGTGAATCCTACGGAATTGAATGGGATTTTTCCCTAGGATTTCTTAGAGACAGAAATTCATCCCGTAAAGTTTACACAATGGATCAATAATAGCTTTTTGAGTGATGTCTGAACAAATACAGATCTGCTATATTTCCATATTTTTTACTGCTAGGATGTTAAGGGCTACTATCTTAATTGAAATTCCCTATTTTTCCTAGTTTTAATGCTTCCAAAGCAGTAGCGCCTGAAAAATTCCACGTACTTGTAGCACTAGGGGCTGCTGGGTTTCATGTGCAGTACACTTTTTCTACAGGCATGTGCAGTCTTACATATTGTTTCATCTTTTGTGGGTTTGGGGGTTTTTGTTGGGTTTTTGTTTGGTTTATGTGGTTTTTTTTTCATTGCTATCATTTGTGAAAGCAAATTGTGAGAATTTTTATGAGTCAGCAGAGTAGGACTGTAGGGTTTTTATTAATTGAAGAATTATAGGAATAATAGTATTAACTGTTAACTGGTAATTGACTGGCTTTATTTTCTGAATCTTGATGATTTTGTTCAGTATTTAAAAGATAGAGAATAACACTTTTTTTTTGAATGCTGCTCTGAAAGATTGCTCAGCTAGTGGTACATGCTGGGGTGGAAGTGATTTAGGTCAGTTCTCTGGTTCACGGTTTTACTTCTCTAGGCAGTAGTGAATACAGTAAACCCAGTGAACTCAATTATATTCAAATGTAGGACTGTCATACGAAATGAATAAGAATTGCAGGATGTTAGGAAGCAGGGAGCAGAGTGTACCGTGGCAGTATGTGTGTAAACTATTCCCCAGGGAATGTATCAGCAGGCTTTGCTAGCTGGGTGTCCATCTTTCCAAATTAGGAACAATTTCCTGGGGTTTGAAGCTTTTCCATTTGTCCATTCAGTGACGTTGTCACCTGTTGTGTTGGCATGCACTTCTCCTTCTGTGTGTACCTAGTTCTTCATCTATTCTCTATATCATTTATTTTTTTTCTTTAATTTCATTTTCTCACTGCTGTTCATTTCTTTGTTTTTCCATATAATCTTATAATGTCCTTTCCTTGTTTTGTATGCTTATCCTTTTAAAACTTTGCTCTTCTGATGATGTGCACATTACAAATGATTAAATTATTCTTTTTGGAATATGGAACATCTGTAACTGAAGCTTTTTTTTTTTTCTGGCAAGTTATCCTACAAATCCAGAGCATGAGAAGGAGCTATTTCAGATTATTGGTAAATAACAAGATAAATATATATATTGAAGAGCCAACAATGGTGTTCAATTACAGTGTATTTTCAGTTTGAATGTAGATTTTAGGCAGAAAAGCTTAAATGAAACCTATACATCTTTTGAAAGCTACTACTGGTAAAAATGCATTTTGTTGCAAAGTCTAAAGTCTTCAGTTGTGCTCTTATGGATATTGCAAAGCCTACTTTGATGGAAAAATCATTAATACATTCCCATGTATTACCTTCTCACTATCTGGTGAAAAGAATTATATGAATACATTGTTTGGACCTTTTTTATTCTTGTTAGCAGTAGAAAATTACTGAAATGATACAATAGTGTAGCTCCTTCAAAAATATAAGATCTCGTATTTAGCCTGTTTTCGTACAGTGAGGTGGTTTTGATCTTTTTCTCATTCAGTGAGGCTGACAGCCCAGTTAAAAATACGTAAAAGAGCTTAACCATAGAGGACATACAGCAAATCAGCAGGGTTCTTTCACTACAGGTTCAGTCAGGGACTCCCCTTTGTTTGGGGTATGAAGTTTGAAATAATTGTAGTTAATTCTTTTAAAGCTTTGGCTATACTTTTCAAGTTTAGAACATGTAGTCATTAGATTCCTTCTCATATAGCAATATCAATTTGAAGACCCTTTTCCACGTGATTTCCTGAAAAATAGGGTCTGCTGTCATGTGACGAAACTGAAAACATATGTGGTCCTTTTCAATCAAGTTCTGATTACGATCTAGTTGCTAACAGAACCCATAATTTGAATCTAATCAAAGGAAACAGGTTGAAAGACATACAAAAAAGAAAAAATGCTTCTTTACTCAGAACCTTTCATTGGACTCCTTAGTACTTAATTCTGAAGCTGCACTAATACCTTCCTATATTTTGTTTCAGGCACTGAGGTTGAGGTTGGAAACATTTAGGCTATGGAAAAAAAAAACCCAATCAATAAACAGTTTTGAAAGCGAAATAGCCTCTATAAACATAATCAAGAGGACGGAAATAGTTAGGGGTCAGCCCATAATTTGTTCTATACAGCCACACAAGCCGGTTAGGAGAGATCCTTCTGATTCCTCGTTCTCTGCTATAGGTTAAAAAGAAGTGATGCTGCACAGGTCATGCCATGTAAGCTCATCATATTAATTGACTTCCTGGAGGTAGGCTGGCAAAGCCATTCATGTTTTCCTGCAGTCCCCTTGCCCACCTGCTCTGGAGAAAAGCAGTAGCTGTTTCCCCTTACTTGTAACTTGTTTCCATTCCTTGGGATCACCTAAGGCAAGGTCTTTTTTAACTAAAAAGTCATAAATATGCAGTAGGCGTTTCCCAGATGCAGATAGATGTTAACACTGAAAAATATTTCTGAGAAATTCATCTCTGCTCTTGAATGCTGAGAATGCAGAGGGAACCAGCAGGGCTGCTGCTGATTATTTCTCAAATGCTTCCTACACTATTCTTTGGGGTTTGTGCTGCACAGTTTAAGCTGTCTCTTCAAAAGCTTTTCATTCACTTTAAATTGTGTTCTTTGAACCTTCTTCCTGTCTGCTGGTCCTGTTTTTGCATTGCCTATTGTTTTGCTGCCAGCACAAGTATCCGTGTGGTGAATTTAACTAAAGAAGTGACCTGTTAACAAAATTGTTATTTTTAACTTGCTGCAGTTTTCTGAGCAGTTTTATCACATGACATGCATGGACACCTGCTGTAGAATAAAACAGAAGAGAGAGGAGGCAGAAATAGTGCAGAGATAGAAATAGTGCAGAGGCAGAAATAGTGCAACCACCTCTGGTGAAGAGAGTGGGTTGCTTTTTTCAGCAATGCAGACTTACACTGACCCAAAATGGATTCATCTGGCCTACATCTAAGCCAGAACACCCCAGAAAAATACGTGTTATTTACAGAAAGGTAGAAACATAACTTCCTGAGGCACAGAATGCTTAATCTCTCTATATATTTCAGGCATCTGAAGGGAAATATTGGAAAGGTTTCTAGGTAAATGTCTGGATCTTCTGTTCTGTGTGTCACAACTATTTTCCTTCCCTCCTGAATCTGCCTCTTAAAACAAGCTGTAAGTTGAACCTAGAAAATATCTGAGGCCTGTTTTTAGGGAGTTTTAAGCTTGAGGAAAAGCCGTTGAGTATCAAGAAGATCCATATTGGGAGATGCAGGCTGAGGGGATACTGTGCTTTTTGACTTTTCACTTAAGGTGACTAAGTTTTGCAATCTGTTGTGGCTTTTTCATATGGATATAGACTGTAGTCCTCTCACAGAGGACTCTAAGAAGGTAACAGTGAATAAATATTGGATTTCTTAGTGTACGCCCTCTCTTTTCCTGGGTGATTAAAAAAAAAATCAGTTGTGATATACTGATTTCTCAGGTACGATGTATGCTCTGATAAACACAGAAATCTTGTGAAGAAATACTCAAGTTATGTAAAAGTAAGCCATTTTTACCCCTTATCTAGTTATTGCTAAGAGAAAAAAATTTGACACTTGGATGAATAAAGGACATAAGAAAATTTGAACCAACTAGGTAATTATAAGGAAATCTTGAGTCTTCTGCATGTATAACTTGTCAATGCCAGTGGTGAGGTTCCCATAAGTTCCCCTCTAGTTTAGGCCTGAACCTGCTTAGCTGAGGCAAGGGAGAGAATTATCATAACATAGCAAACAAAAGCTCAAACCTTCATTAAAGCCAAAATAAGTGCTTTAAATTTGCTGGCTGGCCATTTAAGGGTCTGTCGCTTTCTCCCTACTCACAAAGCTTGCAAGGTTGGCTGCTGGGGATTGAAGGCTTCGCTCTATCAGTGCTTCCAGCCTACAAGAGGGACAGCAATAAAGTTTATTTCAGTGCCTGCATTCTACTTGCTGCTTATAAAACCTCATCTGTGTTTGCTTTTTCTTAGCTAGCAGAGGGGAAAATTGCCATTAGTCTTCTGGCAGACTGTCAATAAAATCATTTCAAGTTCGCTAACCAGAAAAGAGATGTTTTTCTTTTTTTGTGTGTATGCTTCTTTCTTTTCTTTTCACTCTTTTCATCCATCTTATATTTATCTTTTTAAGTCCCACATTCCACTTATGGTACTTTATAGATAGAACTGATTGAATGGGGACCTCAGTAGTCAAGTATATAATAGTAGTGTACCTGTGGTTTTCTCAAGGCACAGTGGTATGTTCTGCAATACCCAAACATAGTAAAAAAAAAGCAACAGCAAAAGCTTAAACATTATTATTTAAGTGAATTTGGAAATTCCTACAATAAAGGGTAGTTGCCCTCATTGGTGGTGAAAAGAAACATCAGGTTAACATTGAGATAAGGACTTCTCTTTTTCACAATACCACGTAAACATATTCCAGAAACTTTTTTAAGACTGCTGAAAAGTAGTAGAGTTTCCAGCTGTGATATTTCCTTACACAGTTCAATTTTACAAGGCTAGTTTTCAATTTAGTATATATATGGGGCTCTATGAGTCAAGACCACTGTGTATTATCTATCAGCTGGCTCTGAACATTGGTGCTGCCAAGGTATTGCCAACAGAGACCAAGGGCTTGGTCTGGGGTTGACTGAAGATTTTCCCTCTGAACCTTCAACCTGAACTCTTAAAGGGGAGTGGGAAGCAGGAGATCCTTCAAAATTCTAAATATGACAAGAGGACTCTTGGATGATTAAAAAAAAAAAAATTCCTGCAAACATGTAACCTCTCATTTTACCAGCAGGGACAAAGCAGCCTCCAGGATATGCTAGACCTATAAGAACAGATTGTCTCGAATTAATAAATTCCAATTTATATGCAGGGGATTGTGCATGTCTAGCTCAGACTTGTCCTGTCAAGTCTTTCATGATAGGACTTTTCAGAAGAGGTAGACTAGGCCTTTCTACTATTTTAATGGGAAGAAACAGCAGAAAGTTTTTGCATATAGCAGGTCCTAAATTTCTCTTATGTCCTATATTTTTTCTCATTTAGCTTTTGAGAAGCAAGATGACTTAATCACATTTCAGGACTGGTGATTTAAATTATTCTCTCAATTTTTTTCATGACAGAAAGTGGGCGTTACAGTCTAATCTTGTGGGAATATTGAGGAGTGCTGTTTTAATCAGTAGTAGCAAAGCAACTGAATATTTTTTTCTTCTGGAGAAGTATATATAAAAGCTAATGTAATGTCGTATATATTGGTGAACTGGACTGCAATGGAAGGCATTTCACAGTGGAGTTCTGCTACCAACTGTTCCCACAGGAATCTCTATATTCATAAATGATTGAGAGAGGAGGAGGAACACCGACATGGTAATACTTGCAAATGAAATGTGATTATTTAAGAAAATCAAATGCATTGCTGCATGTGATGGTTTTCTGAAGAGTTTCGAACTGCCAAATGACTGTATAGTAAAACGGGAGGTGAAATTAAATATCAAATATGTACAAAGTAATTCATACTAGAAAAAGTAGCCCTAATTATGCAAGCACAGCTATGGATTCTGTTAGCATTGAGCTGAGGAAATTGTGCAGTCATTGTAAATGCCTTTTTTGAAAACAGTTCAGTGCTCAGAAGTGACCAGAAATCCCAAAAAATGTTATTGGCTCTGGGGAAAGGTAGCAAGACCAGAACAGAAAATACCGTTGTGCTATTGTGCAGTCATGGGTTATCCACATCTTGAGTGCTGCATGTGGTTTTAGTTCCTGTTGCCCCTAATGAGCTTACCTAGGAAAAATACAGTGCACTGCAACAGGGAGGTTTCCAGGTATGGAATGGCTTTCCTACATGAAGGAGCTTGGCAAGCTAGGTGAAAAAAAAAAACAAAAACAACACACAACCAAACCTGGAGAGAGTATTAACATATTATTGTAAAGATATGATTATACAACCATAAGAAGCATCAAGAAATTAATAAGTAGTATGAAATTGAAATACATCAAGGACCTTTTGCCCTAAGACAGTTTCTGTAGCTCCAGTAGTCCCTAATATGTCTGTCACTGGAAGCTGTGCTGAAATAGTAATTACTATTCAGTGGCCCTGCTTTTCTTAGCTGCTGTTGAGAGGATGATGCTGGGCTGGCTGGACTTTTGGTCTCACCTGGCAAGACCCACCCTCCTGTTGGACTAGTAGGTTGGACTAGATGATCTTCAGAGGTCCCTTCCAACCCCTAACATTCTGTGATTCTGTGATTCTGTGTTCTCAAACACTTTTAATGGAGTAAACATTTGTCATTGGTATTGAAGCTGATGATCTTGTTGCAGCCTTGGCTTAGAAAGTCTGTAAACTACTATTTGCTTCCAGCAAATAGTTATAGGAAAGTCCCTTGATATTGTTCCTTTCCTCTTCAATCAACTGCTTGTCAGCATCAAAGGCAGAACACAAGACAGTACAGAACTTGTGTGTAGCATTCAGTATAGCCTTATTTCCCCTTTTATTTTGCAGCTTATTTTCCTAATTTTATCACTAGTTTATACCCTGTATTCAGAGCAGACAGGAAATTGCTAGTGAAAGTAATGTGTAAATCTATCATCAACTGGGTTGTATACAATCATTCTAAACTTTGTAATCAGATTCTGTGAAAAATAGAGTATTAGCACACAGATGGCAGCAGATGGCTTAAGCCAATATTTCAATAAATTTTAAATAATAATAATAATTTTTAGTTAACTTGACAAAATCAGTCAAAGTAGGATAAATGAATTTGGCTATTTCATGTATAATAAACATTGCGAATAATTGCAAATAATTTTTTTGACTTAGTACCAAGAGTTTTCTGGCAAGAAATTTTTGTCTGTAGCTCTTAAAAAATAAAATAATTGTTAACATTCAGTATTAAGAAAAAAAAAGTGCTAACTCAGCACTGCTCGGTTGATAATGCCTTTACATTTATACTCAGATTGGAAATATCAGGATTCATGCATAAATACCTTCATTAGGTTTTCACGTTATTCCTCATTTTTTCCTAGGACTCTCTTTCTAGGAAATAATGCTGTTGTGATGCTCATTTGCTACTATGTTCATCATTTAGTAGTACTTAAAAATGAAAATTTTATGGAGAAATACTGCGGTATTTCTGTTACAGGATTTCAGTTTGAAGAGTTTTTTTAGGTGGTGGAAACTTGGCTTTTTTTCCAGATAAAATTATTAACAGTTTAGTTCAGAAAACATTTAAGTGTATTGAGAACACGCATAGGACTTTCTCTGATTCTATAATGCCTTACAGAATCAGTAGTGCTGTGCTTATCTCCACAACTTTCTAAGGAAAAACAAGCAAATTGCCATCTCTCTGCAGGTAGATACTGCTTTTTTGGATCAACGCATCATATTTGCACAGGCATAGTTCTGACCTAATATATACTTGTAAAGAATCCATATTATGGGTTTTTATGGTTAAGAAATAAGGAAGAGAGGAAATACAGAGTCGGAGAGAGTAAGTTTTGAATGGGAAGTCTCGTTCTCACTACTTTGGGCAGTACGCATTGCAATAGGTCTAATGTACGTTGAGGTGAATTGCCAAGTTTCTCTGTGCCCCCTCCCATATTAATAGATATTATATATGGAGCACTTTTACATTATAAAAAAATGAGCAACAAGTTCAGTGAGAGTCAGATCAAATCCTATTCCTCAATCTGGTGTGATTAGGGAAATCTTGACTACCTCTTCTTCAATCCAAGAAAGAAAGAAAAAAAAAAGTGGGGCAAAAGTGAGTTACCAAATTAAAATTTTGATTGAATTAAATCAGTGGGATGTGATTATAAACAGTAGTGAACAGTCCATGGGCGTAGAGCCTTTGACATTTCTGTATGTGGCATTCTAATGCAGAAGTAGAGTTCTCAGCCTGTTTGCATGAATGTGAGTTCACAGAACTTGGTTTCTGAGCCATCTGTGCCGTTTTGATGGCCCCTCCTTTACTGCATCTGCAGAAAATATTGTGCAACTGTATATTAGTTTCACCTGCATGACTTTAAAAAGGTGAGCTATTTTATCATGACTTCACTTCTCTGAAGCAAGTCATCATTTCATAAGTTCAATCTTTATGAAGTAGTCGAGCAAGCACTTAGCTACAATATTATTCTCCATTAATGTTATAAGAACAGCAATTCATTTTCCAGTGTGCTTTTTTTGAAGAGCTAGTAGCGTTAAAACATCTACCCAGTGCATGTCACTGATGAGCAGTTTCCTATATTAAAAACACTTACTCTGTACCTAGCACATTTTGCATTTGTGTCTATTAAAATGCATGAAACATCTATCATAACATTTTAAGCACTCAGTAGCTTATTACTGGAACCACATAACTGTTTCCTTATTACCTCTTCTTGACAATGACTTTTACAAATTATATTCAGGTAGTTATTAAAATTTCCATCTAAGCACATTTCTTTTTTGGGTGACATGTCAAGAGGTTAACTTATGCTGCCTTCCAGCTGATGTCTAGGCCTCTATTCATCAGGCAAGTCACTTCAAAGGAGATATTATTCTGTTGAGTTGAGACAACACGATAAAGTTGGCTTTCCGAGATGCAGTCCCCTTTGGGAAGTGTGCAAAGAATTCTTCAGCAGTTATATGTTTAGGCAGTCTTGAAGCAACAAGACACTAGATGAAAATCAAGACATGGAATGAGGAAAAAGCTATTAAAGAAAAAAAGGGAGCTGTGGTTAATGTAGCTTATACTAATTCGTTGGAATTATTTCTCATTCATTTTATATTCTGTGAGATTTCCTCCAAGGAGTGAAGCACATGTACGTAGAAATAACATTTCATTAGTTAAAAGTTCCTCCCTGTGTCTGCACATTAAGTCTTGCTAATCTGTCTGGAAAAGAAAGACCAAACAGGTAAGTCAACAATTTCATCTTTCACTCACTTGCCATGAACTGCTTACACGTGATTGGTAGGAATCATATCAGAAATTCAGAGCATAGAGAGTATGCATACAGCATAGAGTATTCCATCTAAGGAATTCTAGTTTTACCAAAATTTAAGCACTATGGTTGTTGAATGTAGGTGAATTTGTTTTGTGGTTACTGCTATACTTTGGATCATTGGTGCAGTTTTTGCTATGGCAACATTTCAGTAGCTTGAAAAGCAAGAATGCTGTTTCCTCAGAGAGAACAATGTATACCAGGGGCTCTCAGGGGAAGAAGTATTCTTGCATCTCCAGCTTACATGTTGCAGGTGATAGTACACTAAGAAAGTCATTTGACAAGCTAATCAGCTATGAATAAGAACAGCGCTAGCTAGAAAAGACTACAGTGGGGATTCTTGATTTCCTAAAAATACAGAGTGCACCTTTAGAAAGCACAAGTAGGAACTTGTGTTGAGCAATTTACTTGGTTTTTTTCAATAACATTGTTATTCACTGACACTGAGCACAATTCTTAAGAGACGACAAATGGCAAAAGAGCTTTTACGAGGTTCTCTCAATGTCAAAATCAGCTTCATCTACTCAGTTTTAAAAGTCATGCTGTTTTAGTTTTGTACATGCATAGAAGAGATAAAGCAAGTAACAGCCTGGAAATAACAGATAGCAAAAGGTGTTTGACCATACGTATTGTTAGCGTGCAAATGCTTGAGCGGCTGTAATTGCAAAATTAAATTCTCAAAAAGCTGGAAGTGAACAATGAAAAAGTAAAACGAATTCTTGCTATTGAGGATGTCAGAGTTAATTTCGGTTTTGTTTAGCCACCATTAATTTATGTCTGGGAGAGTAACAAGTTTGCAAGCAGCTGAAATGTAGCTTGAAAAGTTCGATTCAAAATGAAGAAAAAGGCCTTGTCTGCAGAAAGAAAGTGCACATTGGTCTTTTGGGTAAGAAATCACATGAAGAAGCTGAAAGGGTTGCTGAAAATTTACCTTTAAGAAAATGCCATATTAAACTTAGTCAAACTGTCTCAAACATAAGTGGCATCTAAGACAGTTGTTTACTTTTGTTCCACACAAAATCTGTATTGAAATAAGTATGTCGTAATTTTTAAAATCTTATTTTAGGCTCAGGAATCCTGAAAAAAATATGTCTGAAAAGAATGCTGTTTTTATAGGATAATATTTATAGGTTCTGTGATAATTAGTATTCAGATTGGTTTCTTGCATGTAAGGAATTACCAGGCCTAATTCAAAACTGAAGCAAACATTTAAAGAATATTTACAATTTTGTCTACAATTTCAGTCTAAAAACTTCAGGGTCTTTTTCCTTTCAAAGAAATTTTGTTTGTAAAAAAAGAAAAAATGTGTGGTCTTTACCGTTTTAATGTGGTACCTAGAGCACTGAAATCTGAAGATATCTATTCACTTTATATGACCCTGCTACTGTTAATATGCTGAGTGCTCTGCCCTATGGCCCATATCCATGAGAACATCAGGAATCTTAAATTCTGGATGAAGCCTGGTGCAGCTCAACTGGTGGCTATTCAGAGGTTAAAAAGGTCAGAAAGTTTCACCATGATCTATTGCACTGTATTAATGAAACTTTGTGAGGGTAAACTTGGAGCAAGAAGGACAGGACATGCCGACGAAGAAATACAAATCAGAAGAAGTGTGGATTTGCAAGTATTTTGTGAAATAGTTCAAGAATATGTAGGAAAATAAGTGTGGGCGTTATGTGACTTCTCTTGTGTAAGTCAGAAAATATCAGCTACCAATCCCATACTCATCAAATACCCAAATCCCATGACCATCAAAGTCAGCGGAGCTATCTGTAGAACAGGGACCACTCTCTATTCCATTATTTGTAATTTAAATTAGCTGAAATGTTTTTTTTTTAGTGCTCCTTGCTTGACACTTGTCTATGTCGAACCATCCAAGAATAAGCAGTGTTAAGAAACTGTGGTTTTCTATACATGATGAGTATAAAAATAATTTAGAACATTTAAATAATAAACAGTCATAAATCTTTAAGCATTATTCTCTTTACACTTAAGTAGGTAAAAATGTTATAATTCAGAAAAAAATAAAGAAAAAAGTGTGAGATTTAGTTGTTCCAATTTTTAGCAGCTGTGCCTTGGGATGAAAACACCTATAAATTAAGAGGAGTTTATTCTTAAAATAAAGTCACAGTCCAAATTCTTTTCCTTTCTGTGCCAACTAGTTACCAGTCTGCTTATTCTTAAGCACAATCTGCAAGATATAAGGGTAAAATGAAATATTTAAGTGTGATTTTCTGTGATGCTTATTTTTTCCTAAACATAAAGGTAGTGTTTTTTATAAAAAGGTAAATTATGGAGAAGCATAATTTAATTGTGCTTACTTATCCTTTAAAAGGTACTTCGAAGTTTTGACAGCCATGGTTTGATGTAAATGGGCACAGTCAAATGGGCAGCATCAGAAAGGCTAAGGTGTGATCAAAACTGGTTCTTCTTCTTTCCAGTTGTCAGTTATAATCTAACCAAAGTGCAAAAAATATTCGAATTCTCTCGAGGGGGGAAAAGAAATAAAAGATCAAGTATGTAAAATTTTTTTTTTTTGAAAAAAATCACTCTAAGTTTGCTTATTTTGCTTTGAGTGGGTTTAAGTGGAAAGAAAGAGGACAGACTTAGCAGTAGGAAACAGGAACACAGGTTCCTGAGACTCTTAAAGGGTGGCTGCACCATCAGGGTATACTAGAGATCTGCTATATCTGTTCCCTGTAGCAGCTGCCTATCTCAATCTTTTTTTGGATTTATTAGCTGAATGACAGCGATTTGCAGGTCAGTGATTAAGGTTCAGATTATCAACATTATTTAGACACTGTCTCGTGGTGAAATCCTTCTTCCAAGTCAGAATTCCTTCACATCTCTTAGGTTCACAGCAGACAGCAAAGTTCCCTTGGAAGCTAAGACACTGTATTGGAATAGAAAATTGTAGAGATGATATCTAAGGAAAAGGATATTGCCAGGTGTATCACTCTCCATCTTGTTGAAAGCTAAGAGAAATATTCTCACTGTTTCTAGAAATCTGGGACAGGGAAGGTATGTGTTTCCCCTTTGGTTTTTTTAGGATCTTGTGCTTTTAATGGTCAGGACAAGAACGAGTCAAAGTAAAAATCTAATACTTCCTGGGAAAGGAGAAACTGAACTGGAACTCTTCTTCGGATCACTGTTTCTCCTTTAGTTTAAGGCCACATCTCACAAATCAGTGCTATTGACAGAACTCTGACTTCACACAGACTTAATTAACATTAGGGATCCTGCCTGCCAGTTAAGTGTTATCAGAACAATGAATATTTACTTTTAAAAAATTGGATTCCAGTGTTGCTTGAAATTGAGGTTTCGTGCTTGATACTAGTCTTGGTACTATTTTAGACAGGAGCTGTCAAGTCAATTTTAGGATTTTCAATCTTATTTCTGTTATAGGAGGGGAGTAAAGTAAGCACTAATAACTCCAAATGAGTGAGACATTTTCTCTGCTAGATTTACAAAGTTTTTATTAAATAGGATTTGAAAGGAATTTTTCATTTAGACAAGCTGTCAATATAAGAAAGCTCTCTAGTATATATATTCTGCATGAGAATATTTCAGTATTGTAAATGGATTAAAGTTTACAATTTTATTCTTCCTTCTGCAATACACTACCTTGTAGTGATTTCCCTTTAACAACAAACAACTAACAATTTCAGTTAACAAGGAAAAAATATTATTTTTCCCCCCTGTATTATTCAGTTTCACGCTGTGTCTAAGCTAGTTGTTCCGGTGACTTGGTTCTTCAAGTCTCTCCTCCTCTTGGTGGTCAGCCTTTCCGGCTGTCTTTCCTTACTGTCATCTTTTGTTGTGTTTCCTCAGACTTGGTTACAAGAGTGTTCTGGGAATTGGAGACCTGTCTGAGAAAATGGGATAGCAGGCTTGTGAAACAGTTTTATTCCTATACTGCAGTAGCTTGGGCAGAATGAGGTTGAAGATGTTAATTTGAAAGAGTTTGTGTTAAATGCATTTTACTTAAATGTATTTAAAATGCTTAAATGTGTTCAGCTTAACATTTGTAGAATTTTTCATTATAGTAAGCATGTCATACTAAGATAAAACAAAGTGACTGGTGTACACAAGTAGTTTGTGGAAGTGAATCCGCTGAATACTAGAGTTGTAGGATTTGGGCACACTTTAAACAAATTAGCATAGTTCAAGGTAGGATATCACTTTATAGTGTGTTTGTAATACTGCATTATCTTCGCAAGTGCATGATTTTTTTTTTTTATCTGCAGGAAACACAAAGTAAATAATCTTGCTCTGAAGGTTGCTTTAAATTAGCATGGAATTGCCATGTATTGAAAGTCCACACTCACCTTACCTACAGCAAAGTCAAGTTGAACCTAATTTCTGAGAACTTGGCTAGAAATGTTAAGCAGTGAGCTGACAAAGCAACAACCATATCTTTCAAGCTCATTGACTTTGCTGTGGTTTAGTTCAGGGCCTTGGGGTAGATTCATGAAACCCTTATTACCTTTGGCAGATTTTCTGATAGTCACGATCCTTAGAGAACAGTCCAAAAGAGAAACTGCACTCATATTAAAAATACAGGCATTGAGCTGAGTTCTGGTTTTAGCTTTTAGAAGATTTTGAAAGAAATATTTTTCTTTTATTATTTCCAAGAAGGAAGATTACATGTCTTTGGGGATGTTTGTGTTTCACTTGCTTAGATATATAACGTACAAATCTAAATTAAAATACAACTGATGCCTAACAATAAATATTTTAAGTAATGTGTTGAGAAATGTCTCTGAGCTGGATTAGACATTTCATATGCAGTAAGTAAAGGAGTTTTATCCTTTCATATATTCTGAGGTCACATATAATTGTAACTGCAGTTTCAAAACTGGAATTGGATTCCACTTAATATAGACTCAATTATTAACCAGTAGAGCACACTTTCCAAATTTGAGAGCATGTACTATGCATACTTGAATGTGGCAGGAAAACCTAGAGGCCAAGACTTGCAACTGAAACATTTACTACTTTCTAATGTTTGTTTCTTTTCTGTCTTGGTGGTCCTAGTTCTATTTGTAGAGAATAGACTTTCATAAGACCGTAGTTTATCATTAGCATCTTTCTTGGCAGACACCAACAATCTTTAGATTTAATTTAGACCAACAAATCTATATGTGTCCTGCCCTCTCACCTTTATCCACTGGCTCTAGTTTGGATACTTAGGTGTTGCCAACAATTAATATCTCACAGCTTTGCAGAAATTAATAGAAGAGTGTGTGTGCTCTTGCATTCTGACTTAACAGTTGGCTTAAGGCAAAAGGTAGACAAAGCTGGGAGAGCAGAAATACTGAGCAACTTGGACCATGGGCAGGGGGAAAGTAAATTCAAAGAAAAGAGAGAAAAGAAGCAGGCAAATTACTGTAGAAAACTTTGTGTCCTCAAGCCTGCATATGGTGCTTCATTCCTGGTTTCATTGGTTTTTATATCCTTCTATGGATTTTTCTTCCCCAGTGCACTCACTGTGTATGCTGGTTTTCCTTATTAGTAGACTAGATCAATATTAAATGCAGTCTGTTTGTAGTTAGGTCATGATTTTTCAAAAGTACCTTACCTAGCTTTCTGCATTTCTATGAGTGCATGTACAGAAACAGGTTTTGTATTATACTTCTGTTACTCAAAATAACATGAGCAAATCTATTCTACAGTTGAAATGAAAGCTAATGAATGATATTAGCCACTCCAAACTTCATTCTAATTTCTGAAATGTCAGGTTTTGTTTTAAAAAGTAATAAAAATACCCTCAACTGCCAATACTTTACTCAAATTGCCAAGAGCAATTTTGCCTATAATAAAGCTATTGTGGGCTGGAACATTTCGATCCAGCAGTGCAGATTTATATGTTTTGCTTGATACAATTCAGTGAATTTTCTGTATGAGTGTGTTAGAAAGAAAATACGGTTGACAAAATTTCATTGACCTGCAATAAGACTTTCTCAAGTTAATTTATCAATTAGCTTTAAATGATAAGCCGATACACATCATTGATCTTTAAAAGCAACTAAGTTTTCTATTAGTAAGAAGCATGTATACTCAGGGAATTTCAGGATGATGCAGATGCAATTATTTAAAATACAGTTGATTCTCTGTAATAATTGACTTTTAAAATTCAAGTCTGCAAATGAGTTATTTGGAAAACCGGACTTGTTTCTGCAGCCAACCACCACAGAAAGGTTAATGAAATTTAAGATGCCTTCCTTTATGTTTCCTGTGTTTCTGCATCTTGTTCTGGAGAAATCTTTTCTGAACTCTTTGTGCTGCAGACTGGCATGTAATGCAGATATCTCACAAGGTCTGCACATTGACTGTGAGACTGGCTGCATGTTGGAACAGAAACTTAGATTTATAGGCATGCTAGATTTACCCTGGAAAGCAGGATAAATAAGATGGCGCAAGAGTTCTCTGGTTCTACATCAAGTATTTACAATAACACTCTTACGTATCTCTCAGAGCCACTCAGCTGTCTTTATACGTTACTTTAGCTGTAAGATTCCATCTGAAATCCTGGCATCCCTGACCTCAAACTAATATTCTCCATCAACATGAGTTATCTTTGAGTTTTGTCATTTTGTCCACTTGCACTCTCAAATTTCAAATGGGAAATGCTACTTGATATTGATTGCTGTAGCATGCATAGTTATCTGTAGCAAACTGGACTGAAATCACTGATATTTCTTATACTTACTAATAAATAGATGGCAGTAATTTGCCTGTTACCAGCTGGGGTTCCCTAGGTTAGTATAGCATTCACTGAACCATCCAGTCCCTGTTGCTGATCTCAATTTGTTTTGTCTTTCTTTCAGTATTTCATTTTTAATATCCATTTTTGAGCACAGAATTGGATGCTCCAAACAGATTTGAGTGGTGTTTTGTTATATGCTTTGCTGGTGGTGGATGGCATTGTAAGAGCCAGTGATAATTCCTGTGCTCGGTTCAGACAGCTAACTTTTAATGTGTTTCAGTACAATGCTAAGAGCTAGTATCTTGTTTCAAAGTGATCAGTTTGTTTATTATGAAGTTCTGTTCAAATAGTTGGTTGAAAGATCTCTCAATTTATGTAGAACAGGATAGATATCTATAGTAAGTATGCATGTTGCCATCAATTAACAGGCTTATTTGAATTCTGCAAATTCTCAGTGCTTGCGTTAGGCTGAACAGGCTCCCTCACAAGACATTAAAGAGAACAAGAGTCTTCAGAGAACATTTAGAATCCTCAGCTGAAAATTAGATTTTTCTTTTGGCGCTTCGCACTTTCTTCCTTTAACTTTAAAAAAGACCAAAGGCAGTTAAGTACTAGCTGAGGTGCTGAAAACAAAGCAAACTCAACATTGGATGCCTGAGTAAAACTTAGGATGTATGGGGCTTTACATCTGTATGTCCTAGTTCATAATCAAGATATGTACCTCTACTGACAAGCTGCATGATCTGTATTTTACATGTGAAAAAAAACCAAACAAACAAACAACAACTATAAGCACATTGCGGGAGCCACAGAAGTGCTTATAATTTTTTATTTGTCCTGTCTGTTCACTATAGGGATGCATAAAACCTAGTAGTTATTTGAGCCTTTAAAATAGGAGCTTAAAAAATAATTGAACGTAGACAGTGATAATGAATTTCATACTTAAGCAAGGGGAGATACTTAGTGGATTCTTGCAGGTAACTTGTCTGTGAAAGGAAAGGTCTATGATTAAGGTATTGGTATCTGAGAGAATCGGTAGCTTAGAAAGTGAGCAGGTGCTGGGTGCGTGAAGGAAATTACCCATGTCCTGTCTAGAAAGAGACAAATGAGTTCCAGGAGGATAGCATGGGAAATAGGAGTGGAGGGACATAAGTTTGGAAGAGAAGTATCAGTCCACAGAAATTAGAAAAAAAAAATCTCATTTTTTCTTTTTTTTTTTTTTTAATTAGGACCCTTGTTTTTCTTCTGGTGGGAGTTCTTTAATGTTTTTTAAAGAAAATGTTAAAAAAAAAAAAAGCCCAGCCCCGAAAATGTGGCAAAACGCCAGTTCTTATCTAGATACAACAGCACTTTCTACTGGTGTGATTTAAATGAAATTAAATCACATCAGTATAAAGTCAGAATAAGGTTGGAGAGTCAATGATTTGGTAGATTTAGATTTTCAGTAGATTCACTATAAACTGGAGCACTATAAACCAGGACAGAAGATGATTCTGAGCAGTTATGATCTCAATAATATGGTGTTTAAATTAATTTCAGGTCAATATATTTGAAACTAAGTGAGGGAAGTACTAATATAAATTATGTCTGAGGTTGGCCAATGTCATTTAACACGGTATGTTAAGAGTTTTCTTCTGCAGTGTGTGTACTCTTGTGTAGTATCAAGAGATTCATACATGTTTTTGTGTTTAAGTATTTAGAAAATTTTCTCCTAAATGCACTGTTCACAAGCACACTTGCTACTTTTGTATGCAAAAGCCTGTTCTTGGCCAGGAAGCATCCCAGGTGCTACGTTCCTCACAGGAGTGGCGGGGGGACGTTCCGCCCCCTCCTCCCCACC
>NW_009712115.1:44355-66936 GCF_000703405.1 Apaloderma vittatum
TCATCCGCCACTCCAGCTGCTGTGGAAAACTTTGCTATTTTGCTGAGATGCAACATGGTGTGATGGAGACGAAAACAATAACCCTTTCACCGTAGTTCCTCTTAATCCAGCTTTGAATTGTGGGCACTTAAAGACAACTTTACAGATAGTTCTGACATGATTATTTTTTCCACTTGGAGTACTCTTGCCAGATTAGTACACTGGTACATAGGAAAACATACACTTAATTTTTACAGAAGGAAGAGTTTAAGTGTCTCTAACCATTAAAAGATAATAGACATATTTGCCTGCATAAATGTGGGCAGCCAAGTTGAGTTTGGTATTTATATTCACTGAAGCATCTTTAACAACTATCTGCAGTGTCCCATTCATGTAATGTGAGAGCAAATTAACATTGCATATGCTTTTAGGTCTTGGAGATCTGTTGTGAGATAAGGGAGACTAAGTAGCTCAACTACTTAAAAATAATAAAATAAAAAAAGGAGTTGGATGAACAAATGAAGGTTTAAGGTGTTTAAATAATAGTGATATATTTCTAGGCAGGCCTATTGACTCTCACTAAGACTGTTACTTATGCCATTTAAGCACTATTTTTAAATCCATTCCTTGTCTCCCAGATCACTTCCATTGAAGTATCCAATAGAATAATAGAAATTGCTTAAAGAACATTATTCGCTGCATCTATATCACCATATCCAAAGAGAATATTATTCACTCAAGCTTTGTGCATAACTGATCTTTCTCTCACCAGAGAAAGTAAGTGCCTAAGGAACAGAACAGTTCAGATAGTTGACACCAGCGAGTGCATCGACATCTCTTTCTGCTGGATTTGCACGCCTTTCCTAGCCAAGTGTTGAAAGCGAAGCACAGGGAAAGCAACTTTATGTCATCAGAGTCTCATTGCCTTTGCTGTAGCTAGTATTTTTATTCCTGGAGATCCCCTAACAAGCTTAAAATAGCAAAGATAAAAGCATATAAATGCAGGGCAATAAACCAGCAGCAATTAAAAAAAAAAAAATGCTGTTAGAATATAGAAATAGTCTGATGTGAAATCTGTCCAAAATGCTGAACAGTTAGATCAAGCTATAGGTATCTTTTTCCCTCTGTGCAGTCCTAAAGTCAGAGAGGCCTTGATTTTAGTCAATGTCATATATTGCCCATTTATTAATAGACCTCATCCATCACAGTGAGCCTGCACTGGTTAGAAAAGGATCCAAAAAGAAATGTGGGAGAGTTTCAGAGCCAGTGGCATATCCATTTTAAGAGAAAGCTGATACATGGGATGTAGTCACCCAGAAGGATGTAGTGGAGGTAATTGTCTGACTTGGTATAACCCTACTGGTTTTGTGTAAAATGTTGCTTAGTTATTAGCAGGCTTTACTCTGCTACTGGAAGTAAAAAACATGTCAGAGAGTCTCTGTTTTGCAAGAAAATAATCTGTTAATTGCAGACTAGTTTTATGTTTTGGATGGTCACCATATAGTTCCAAGAACTCAGGTTTGAGCACAGAAGTTTTTATTGGTTCAGCACATCAGAAGGTACTGGATCTGAATTTTAACATGTCTTCTGGATGATAAGATAATAGATAGTTTTCTGAGAAGCCATAATAAATAAGCATAGTCAGAGAAGCTGACATAGATCAAGAAAAATATGACACACGTGTGCACCCACATTTACCACTTGTACCTTTTCCCCAAACTATTTTTAATGAAGGAACAAAAATCCAGCTTTCTAAACACATGCTGACATTTCCATTTCTTAGAGAGAGATGTGACTGGAAAGTGCATAACCAAGTCCATATTGACTGTGCCTATTTATGACAACCTGGTTAATTGTATGTGCATATACAATACATTTGTATAGTTAAATATATAGTACAAGTATTTCTAGTGTTATATTTTTAGGTTTGTTTACACTTTGTAATTTTCTTGCTTGATGTGACTTTTGGTGAGTTTTAACATTTGCCCAGCCAGTCTCTCTGTCTCTCTGTGAGGTTCACGTGTAAACTGATTTAAAGACTGCATAATGACTGTTTGGCATATCCTACAGGCAAAGGTCCAGAAACCCTTTTTGCTGGCTATAACCTCAATGATAATGAGTGGCACACAGTTCGTGTGGTTCGGCGAGGAAAAAGTTTAAAGTTAATGGTGGATGACCAGCAGGCCATGACAGGTAGTGTGGCATTGTGACTCCATGTTACTGGGGGGAAACACAAAACAAAAAAATGACGGAAGTAAAATGCCTTTATCTGAAAGCAACAGATGTTTTGTTCTTTTCTTGGGTAAGATCCAATATCCATGTTGTGCATCTTGAAATACTGGTACTACAAGTGCATTATTACACTTGATAGTAATGTTACTCTAATGTTGCTATTGGAATTAATGAAAGCCTTCATGCTGACTTAAATGAGCGTTTTTATACAGTATTTGGAGAGAAGTCACTTGATACATCACTAATGAGAAGGCAAGTAAAATGCTTTTGGCAACACACTAAGTTTATACTAAGGTTAAATTCTAAGCCATTGCTGTAAGAAAGAGTTTCATAAATGTTTGAAGGATATTCTATTGTGTTTTAAACCTTGCATCAGCTGTCCTCAATAATTGAATGTTAGGCAACAGTTTTTTTCTCAAATATTAAAATAGTAGTTGAGAAGGGAGAAAAAACATGACATGAATGCTAGCAGACGTTAGAAATATATTTCTATGTATATATTATCAGAAATTATAGTGGAGAATACTTTTTGATTTTTGTTCTGCTAGAGGTAAGGCTTACACATGTGTTGTTAATAGCAACAGACTTGGCTTCTGGCCATGATTCCTTGTGCAATACAATATGCTTAATTTTATTTTAGGAATTTAGTATTTTCCCTTGTTTTTTTTTAAGTATTAAATAGCTTATATCATTGGCTCTAAGCTTTGTTAAGATGGTAAAACTTTTAATGGGCTTTAAAAAGGAAATCTCCTTTAATAGTGCCTTTTCACCCCAGAAGAACACTGAAGGCCACATTCCTGGTAGAAAAATAGTTGCTATGTATTCATATACTTGTGAGAACATATTTTCTAGAATCAGACATTGCCAATAGATCTTCAGAGGTGAAGCAAATATTTATTTTGTGTTAGGTGATGATGCTTTGGGTCATTCTCTCAAGAAAGTAGATGCCCTAAACCTGTTATTTTCTTTGTGAAAATAAATACATAGTACTTGAGGAACTGTGCTAAAAAAACTTTACAATCCTGCTGCTTCAACTGCAACAAGACTACTTTGGGGACGTTTTCTAGTTAGAGGAAGCTGGTTAGATCTGAATAAAATATAGTGTCTAGAACCAAATGCTCTCTTCCTGGGCTCTCCTCATGGCAGATTTCTTATTTACAAATACTACAGGTTTCAAAACCACCAGGAAGTACTGTTTTCACCTTTGGGTTCAGTCTCAGCTGTTTAGTGCATCTTCAGAAAAGTTCAAAATAGATGTGAAAGGATTAAGATGAAAATGAGGTTTCTATCATACGTAGTCCAGCCAGGTTAAGGAATAAGTAAAGAATGCAGGACTGTAAGTTCTTGTAATCACTTTCCACTGAAGATAACTCTAGTTGCTATCAAATACCATGGTCTCAGCAAATAGCTGAGACACTGGAACAGGCTTCCTAGAGGGGTGGTCTATGCCCAAGCCTGTCAGTGTCTAAGAGGCATTTGGATAATGCGCTGAATAACATGCTTTAACTTTTGGTCAGCTAGGTGATTATTGTAGGTCCCTTACGCCTGGAATCATCTATTCTAGCTATTAAGCCAGCGAGTCTTTTCAGTTGCCTTGTGACTAAGCAAAAGTGTTGCCTGTGGGTCCAGCTTTCTGGTACAACACTTGTATTCCAGTACCTTTATCAGAAGATGGCAAGTTGACTGTAAATCCCCCTCAGTGCTTCAAGCTGGAAGTTGCCTACGTTTGCATACTCCACAGATGTTTAATGTTCTTCATCCAAAGTGAGAAAGTCATCACAGTATTTTGGAGGAAAAAATTCTTTGAAACTCCCTGCAGGAAGTTATGTCTCCAACCTATGTCTGCCTCTTATCAGTGAGGAGGGAACAGGCATGAAAGAAGGTGCTAGAGGCAAGTGGGAAGTTTGATAACATGGGAAATCTGCTGTCTAGTCCCAGGAATATTACATTTTCTACACGGAAAGTATTTATTGCCATTGTGATTTTTATTTTTTTTCCCAACAAAATGTGTCATCAAAAACTTAATGAGCTTAAGTTACAAATGTACACTATGCAATTTAATGTGTTGTAGCTTTGAATTTCCTGCAGGGGTAGTGGAAGTGTTGTCCCATCAGATTTGAGTGCTCTTGCTCTAAACTACTTAGAACTTTTCTTCAGATGTCCCAATGATCAGAAACGTGCTTAAAATATTAATCCCGTAATAATTCCTGTGAAAGCTTATTTACAATCTTGTAGAAAGCATGAGGAAAAAACTGGCTTTCCCCTCAAAAATTCCAGCTTCCCTTCACCACACACAGTTTTCCTTTTTTGACTCCATTTCTTATATATGGAAAGAAAACTCATCACATTCAGAAAGCTTAAGCTGGAGGGAAAGCCGTTAAATAATTCAGCCTGACTTTCCGTTTTTACAGGTTATGAAATAGCACCTATTCATTTGTGCATGGATAAATAATATCTTTCAGAAACATAACTAGCTTTCATTGGAGCTCATACAGGTGATTTTGACAATCTTCCTCACCATAGAAGAATTTAAATACTTGCAACACTGATGCCCTTTATTTTCTGGAAATGTATAGAAAATAAAAAAGGACTGAAGGAGGTCACTAGAGCTTGATAATTGAAAGGATTATCTATAATCACCACGAGCAGAAATTCACTCGGCCTTTTGTATGATGTCCCACAGCATTACAATCAGTAATAAGTGTTGTGCACTAACTCGACGACTTAAAAACCCTCACAAAACAAAACAAAAAACCAAAACCCACCGAAACCATCAACCCTGTAAGCACAAACTGCAGTCTCTGCAGTGTCTTTCTTTATTCACTCCAGTAGTTGCAAATACTGTGGAGCATTATGTGAAGTCTCAAGTCCTGTTAGCATGTTTGTACAACTGAAATGTTAAGAGGGAGACTTCCCATGTGAGCCCAGATTCTGAAACATTTTTACTACTACGCTTATGACAAAAGGATCGTCATGTGATCGTCATGAATGTGGTGAGGATACTGTGCTGCAGGCCAAAGCTTAGTGGATTTTTGCCACGACATTTATGCAATGCCATCTGAAGTGATATAAGACTGGAATACATAACATTCCTCTCTAAGGCGTGATCTTCAGCTCTCTGGCTGTGAACCGGTACACAGCTCTTGGCCTTGTAGAAAGTTACCAATTTGGCTTTTTTTTTTTTTTTTGAGACAGCTCCCTGACTCATTACTGCAACGAAGAACCTCTCTTTGCTTAAGACATCAGTGGAAGTAGTATCTTCAGAACTGATGTTTAGAAACAAGAATGCTCAGAAAGCTGTCCTTGAGGATTTAGGTGCCTCTTGCAGTGCTCAGCCATAGGACTGCAGATCCCAGAGGATGATGGTGTTCAGTGACTTCAGTAGAGTTAGTCAAATGCATCTCCAAGCCTAGTCAGCTGCTTGTAAATATTTATCATAAGTTATTAGAGAAATTTGTGTGTGTGGTCTGAATGGCATTAAAGCTTGCAGACCTGTTTTCACTGTAACTTCATTGATACCTGTATTTGTATCTCAGTGCTGTGGCATAACCTGTTGGTGAATCCATCTCCCTGGGCAAAGCCCAAGTATCTGCATTCATCTCTTCCCTGTTCACACACATCTACACAGACACTTGCTTGTAAAACCTATAAAGGTGCAGCTGTTTAATCCTGCCTCAGTGCTTTCTGCAGTAGTGCTAAACACAGCCAACCTGTGTTTAGCACTAGTTAAGGGAAGGACAGAAGAAACTCATCCTGGCCACAGCTTTGCACCACAATAGTGGGAACATGTATTACAGAGCAGTTTTATGCCAGTATTTATTCTAGCTTGGCTAAGGCCTGCTGTTCAGCTTCTTTGTACCCCATGAGAGACACCTGGGAAATCTAGGTCATGGTTTGTAAAAGATGAATTAAGTGGTAAAATTAATTAGTAATAAAAAACTGCTTTCTCATCATACTCACACAACGTGACCATGAATCAGCCTTCTTTAAAGCAAACATGGAAAAAAATCTAAGCTCTATTAGAAAAGGCAACTCTTCAGTGGGTGCAATTTTGATGTGCTGAGTAAGGTATTTAATAACTAGCTTTAAAATTTACCTGACTTGTATGTAGTGTACCCTGGCAGTGTTGATACTTTCCTTCCCATTAGGTGCATGGTCAGCAAATTTTAGGCTTTCTGCTGTGCAGGAGTCCTTGCCTGATGAAGAAAGACTCAAAGGTAGCTGTGAGGCTTGGGTTTGGCCACCTTTCTGGTGTAAGCAAAGCCCATGCTATTTTCAGGATTACAAGACACTGGCATACACCCTTGCTGCAGACTTTTTGCTCTGTCCGTCTCTTGGGCTCTGTCCCCTTCTCCCACTGTTTATCCCCATGGTACAAAGGTACCTTTCAAGGAAGGCTCTGTCCACTCTTGTAGCACAGAGTTTTGCAACAGAGCCAGCATTAGTATACCTAAAACAGCTTAAACAGGAATCCTTTTTAACTCTTGCCAAATCATGCACTTTTAAGAAAAAGACATGGAATATCCCCTGAACTGTTATGTCTCTCTTCCATGAAATATTCATGTTGTAGTTTTTAGCTCTGAGATTTGCCTTTGTGGTTCTCAGGTCATGTTAATTAATTGCACTTGCTTGTAGTAAAACCACTCATCCAGTTAAGTGCAAAAAAACTGAGGGATTTCATTGGCAGTTTGAAATACTGTGGTATTGTGTTTAAGTTTAGAAGTCTTGCTGTTGGCCTTATCCAAACATACTGAACTCAGTGGAAAGGCTCCCCGAAATTTACAGATAGTTTGGGTGAATTTAGAAGAATCCTCTCCAGAGCCAAGATTTGGCCTTGCACGTTCTGAAAATCGTGATATTGATGCAGATACTTAATCACAACATGCTTTTTGACCTCCCTTTTCAGATGCTAACATGTGTTTTCTTGTTGCTGTTTAAAGGTCAAATGGCTGGTGATCACACGCGACTGGAATTCCACAACATAGAAACAGGAATAATAACAGAACGGCGCTACCTGTCTTCTGTGCCTTCTAATTTCATTGGGCATCTACAGAGTCTTACATTTAATGGCATGGCATACATTGACTTATGTAAAAATGGAGACATCGATTATTGTGAGCTAAATGCAAGATTTGGGTTCAGGAACATCATAGCAGACCCTGTAACCTTTAAAACAAAAGCAAGTTATGTTGCGTTGGCCACGCTACAAGCATATACATCTATGCACCTTTTTTTCCAGTTCAAAACAACCTCTCTGGATGGATTGATACTTTATAACAGTGGCGATGGAAATGATTTCATTGTGGTTGAGTTAGTAAAAGGGTATGTATGGATTAGCATGATGACAAACACAATCTATTCAAAATGTATATGCAGGAGAAATACAAGGAAAAGTTTAGGATACCTTTTAGGAAACCTTTATCTGACTGTGCGTATATGGTTGATGAATGTTTCTTTGTGTTAAACTTCATGTGCTTTTATTGCGACTCTTTCTTTCAGGTGAAGCTAGATGCCAGGAAAATATGAAAGTAAATAATAGGTGTAACTTCTATGGTGTTTACCACAAAGGAGTACTAGTTTGTAGCCTTCCTCTTGTTCTCTCTCTACGTATGTATGCCCATGTTGGTACACGGAGTGCGTGTTACTTTCCAGAAGCTTGGGATTGCATCTCAGCTCATCTGAGCGAATGGTGATTTCCCTGAATCAAGGTTGCTTCCCTGTCCGTCATTCATTACTGTCTTCTGGTTTTACCAGCACTACCGAGGAATAAAAGGAAATAGGAAATAGTAAATATATTAATTACTGCCCACTTGCTATGTAAAGAAAAAGGAAACTTTTCCAATTTTTTCTCTTTTCCCAGATATTTGCACTATGTGTTTGACTTGGGAAATGGTGCAAATCTCATCAAAGGAAGTTCTAATAAACCTCTGAATGACAACCAGTGGCATAATGTGATGATATCAAGGGATACCAACAATCTCCACACTGTAAAGATTGACACGAAAATCACAACACAGAGCACAGCAGGAGCCAGGAATTTAGATCTCAAAAGTAAGTACAGACACTTCTGTGTAACCTGTACATGTATGTAAAGTACAGTGTAATTTTGTAATATGATATGAAATTTATTTTCTAATAATTGATATGGTCACAAGATGACATCATCTTTGTTAGTCTGACAATGAGAATTTAGTAGCAGATCTGCACAGTTAGGCACAACTTTAAAGGTATGAAAGTGACACAGGAATAAAAGGAGGAAATGGCAAGAGCACAGAGTGGTCCATATGTAGCAAATATATCTGAGGATCTAATGGAGCTCTAAAAAGTCTATGAAAAATGCTTGATTTTTACATGAACGTAAGTTGTATAAGTGGCATACAGAAAGACCCCAAGTTTTGCAGTATGACTACAGAAGATTTTCAGAACTAAATCTCTATGTTAGAGAATTGGAGAACACTTTGACCTGCCCCCTACGGTTCAATATTCCACATAAAACCTGTTGTTGAGAAAATAAATGCAGTGCAGTATTTTGCTATCATAAAATTTCTTGTAAGTAAAGCATCTATGTGGCCGTCCTCCAGTGAATGAGTTATAAATGCAAGCTGCCAGCTGTATCGAACCATAAACATAACTCACTTAAATATGTAATATGTTATAATTTTAATTGCAGGGTGGGATAAACTTGGTTTTATATGTCTAAACCTGCATTTTATAAGTCTATCTAGATTCTTAAAATCAATTTTAATAAACCAAACTGATATATGTGTGTATTTTGAAATAAGTAATAGTGCTCAGTTGTAAGGATGGGTTTCTGAAAAGCTAATTTTCTTCAGAGGAAACTATATCTTTGAAAGCACACATAAGTATACTTTTTAAATACAGATATAAGAAGATCTGTTCTGGTCATGTGAAAAAGTATTGTGTATTTTAGCATTCTTTATAAAAGGTCTTGTTAGGAAAACCAAAATTTCATAAAAGTCAAAGAAAAATTAATATTTCAAAAGTGAGGATGTTCAAAGTAGATATTAATATTCCATCAAGAGCTTATTGCTTGCTGGATTTTCTTTTAACTACCTTTGAGTCATGGATAATGAGCTGACCTTAGTAATTATTCTGGATTTTGTGATATTTTACATGTTTGCTTCACTTGAAAGTGCTATTAAGATTGTAAGAGATATTGTGAAAACTCTATCTTGATGTGTCGTAATCTTTGGTAAGAGTTTCTTTATTGAAAATGCTTTTTGACCAGCTCACGCTCCATTCTCAAAATCTTGTTTGAAATTCGTGCCGTGTTATCGTTTTCACATTCTTGTAAACATGTTCCATGATTATTGAGAGAATGTAATATTTCAACATTAATTTTCATGCTTTAGAGAAACCATCCACTTTATTCTTTCACGTTTTTTGCAAGGATGAGTATTACTTATGCGTATGCATATTTACGTATCTGTATTTAATTTTTTTTCCAATGTGTACTAATTATGCATATGCATATGCACATGTATGTATTTATTATTTTTTCTCTGGAATATTGATTAGACACGAGTAGGAAAAATTATCATGTTAAGAACTGGTAACTATCTTAACACAATCATTTTACATTTTTTCCAAACTGAATATGGTGGTTTGGTATGTTGCTATATCTAAGAAAAAAAAATGTACTTAATAAAGGCACTAGAGGGCACTGTTATTTCACTAAACGCACCGCTTAGTGCGTTCACAGAGACAGCTCATCAGCGGGGATAACCTATAAAATCCAACATTCTTTTGTTTTCTTCACTTTGAAAATTCCACTTTTGTTTCACGCTTTTGAAGTAAAATTGGATCCATACCTGGTGCATTTTCTAACCTTGAATTCCATTGGAAAAAAAACCCCTGAAGAGCATGAAAAAATATACAATGACTTGAGGAGGTAAAGGTGAATTGTATTAGGTGGTGGTTTTCTGTAAGTCACCACCCAGGGAATGTGGATAGTAAAAGAATAGCAAGCTTGACATACTCAATACAGTAACATATAGTGAGCATCTTTCTCAAACTGGTCTAATGTACACAAGTCCTCAACCTTTGTTTTCTCATAATAGTATGTTTCATTTTATTTTTTTAGATGTATTCTGTTATGTTTTGCTCAATCAGCTTCAGTTGACTATGACATGTCACATATCATGAGAATTTTTGTTAAATTTTTGGGAGACTTCAAGCTAAAACATTTTAGCCAGTAGCTAAAAAAGAGAAAAAATTGCACAGAATCAAAGAATCACAGAATATTAGGGGTTGGAAGAGACCTCAAAAGATCGTCTAGTCCAACTCCACTACTAGGACAGGATCACCTACAGTAGATCACACAGGAATTGCCTTTCATTATTGTTTTTTCCTCCTTTGTCTTCGGCTGAAATACGTTCCTGTGGCTTGTTCTTTTCTATTTTATGTCAGTATTTTAGGATGACACATTTCTGTTATGCTATAAACACTCCATGTATCAACATGCAGCTATAGCTAATTCATTGTCCTATATTACTTTAGCCCTAGCAGCAAAGCAAATTCAAACTTATACTTCCTGCTAGCGATATCAATAATTCTATTTAACCAGAGCTAGCATTAGGTGAAATACATGTACAGATAATACAGAATCTGCAGCTTTTCTGGGTAATTGTAGAGTTACCAGATCTCAGGTGCTGAAGTCCAGCCTAATCCTGGAAACGTAAATCGTATATATGCAGTTTTTCTGCAAATACACAGTGAATTCAGGATGACGCTATGACACAGATTGTCTTGTAGAACCCACATATCATGCCAGTTGTCTGGTGAAGCAGATAGTTGCCATAAAAGTACAGGAGAGAATTTCCACTATATGCTCCCTTTTGTGTGTAGGATTTGGCTATATAACATAGAAAGTTTATTATTAGAGACACAGATTCCCTGCATAACCTGTGGTACAGTTTCTGTGGATTGGAGTGGATACCTGTGGAAACACTTCTATTAACTCTATAGATTGATTATTGCTGCGATTAGATGGGCAAATTATAAACGAGAGACAAATTAATGAGTCAACATAGTTCTGTGTTTGGATTTCAAGAACTGTGGTGTTTCTCATAGCAGGGAAAATTAGCAAAGTGTAGTCGGGTGCAGTTCTAGCAGATAACCCGTGAAGATAAATGAGTCTTAACAGCAAAGGCAAGACAGCTCAAGCCTGCCAAGAGCCAGTTACATGGCAAATTGCCTTTCATGTATTTCACGAGCAGATTCCCTGTCCTGCTTTCAGTATAGCTCAGATGGTTAATGCGGCCACTGTTCGAGGCCTCTGCAGACTGAAATAGTTGGGCAGAGGCGAATTCTGGCTTGTGGGCTTGATGCTGTGCACTTATGGTCTGAAGGGTCTTGAGTAGCATCAACGGGGCACAAAAGCACAAGTGGAAGTGGAATTTGACTTGTGCTCTTGTTCCTCACTTTGAAGAGACCTCTCCTTTATTCAGACTGTCAGTATTGCAACAGCTGGAGAGTCTCTTCCGTCTACACATTCTCTTGCTGTGGTGTGGGAAGGTGGAGTTCTGTTAGAATTATTTATTTATTTTTTTACTAAATATTTGAAGGTGTGTGATCTGCTTTCAAGGAGGAGGAACATCCTCAAGCATGGCTTTGTATCTCCTTCTGTATCTAGGTTTTAAACTTCCTTTTGTCTCTCACCTGCATATACAGGCACTATTTTAATCTCCGAAGTTTTCACTCTTTCTTTAAACAGCAAACGTACAAAACCCTACGAAGTCCACTCACAACTCTCTTGGAATATCTGTTACAAGCATAAAATATTTTAGTGTTTTAATTATTTGTAAATGGAAGTGAAAGGTTGGAATACCATACTTCTACAAAATGAAAAGATAAGGAATGGTCCTGTTATTTTATATTTAACAATAAATAGTTACAAACTTTTCTAGGAGACTGGTAGTTCCTGTATTTGAGTATCCCATCCTATTCCAAACTTTCTAGCTATGCTCTGTCCTCCGGGATGAACTGCAGTCATTCCAATTTTGATATTAGGCTAACTATATTTTCTTTTTAAAAGTAAATCACCATGACAAAATCTCACCCAACTCAACATGCTTTTCTTTTTGAGTTAACATCCATATATTCAACTATTCTCACTGTTATCCTCTTCCACATGGCTTTCCTAAATTGCTAATTTTAGAGTCCATTTTAAGGTGTATGTTATTCCTGGTATACCACTGTGCCCTCAAAAAATGCTATTCATATTAGAGCATACATCATAATCAGCTTCCTTGTGCTTTTTTTACTTTCTTGGATTTAAAAAACCTGTCTAGATCTCCATTTTGTCTGCTTTACTTTTATTTCTTAGCTCTTCACTGACCTCTGGCTTCCTCTATTCCTTTACGAGATATGGCTGCTATTGCTATATGTGTTTGCTTTTTCATTTGCTGTTTTCCCCAGTAATGTGCAAACAGCCTTCTCTGAAGCATCTAAAAGAAAAGTAATTATATTAATTTCTGGTATCACCTCAGTGGTTTTTACAAATGAACTGGAATATACTTCCTACATGTACATAAAGACTCACTTGGCAATTAATTCCCCCTTGTAAACTTTTAATGCAATTAACTAAATTATCAGTAGATTTACTAGCCTGGCATATTCATTGATGATTCGTATAGTCACTTAATCTATTGATATCTCACTTTCCTGTCAAAGTAGGTTATTCATGCTATGCAAAACTGAACTAAATTAGTCTTGATCTAGTTCTAGTTCCGGCAATGGAAATTGAAATTGCTTCAATTTCATATAATATTTGTCCCTGTTGTTTTATATTAACCCCATAATTATTTCTGTGTTACATGTTGTTCTTTATATTACAAGATCTCTTCAACGGCAGTGATGCTTCATGCTTCTGTTTCTAAGAAACAAAGTTTTAAGAAGCACAGAAAAGTATTTTATATAAAAACACAAATTAGTACAAATGAATGAGTATTAATGCTTAAATTTCTTAGATAAACATGCACGAGGTAATTGGAATGACCTTGCCAGTGGGCTATGAACTCTTCATGCAGAAATAATGTTATGTTCCAAATGCAGAGTTCTAAATACTATCAACAGCAAATAGATCTTCCTGATGTGGCCTGTTGGAGCAGACATTGGCAAACACAGCCATCATCGTCCTGATGGTGTTGGGAAAGCAGCTTCTGTACACAGGGAAAAATAAGGGACTTAAAACTGAAAGATCTCCTTTGAAGCTTCTGGTATAGCACAAAACCAGACAAATTAACAGTAGGTGACTGGACAACCTGGTCTAATGCAAATTCCTTTATCCTCCTTTCTTTGTACCTTGACACATATTGCTTCCAACCAGCTAGGCTGTCTAGCAGGGTGAGAAAATAATTTTGGCAATGCTAGGTCTTGAGAAATTGTATCCTAATTTCTGAAATTATCAGATAGGAAAAAATATCTACCCTGGTATTTCTGAATTAAATAAAAATAAAAGAAAATACTCTAGTGCTTGTGCTAAGTTCTGTGAAGTCAACAGTATTGCAGTAGACTTTCCGATTGCTTTGGTGAGAGAAAGTTTTTGCTCTCTGCTTCTTTTCCCTACTCTTTTCAGTGTCTTACATGGAGAGATTGGCCTATGTTCCTACAGCTGTTCTGCATGCAGGTTAATACCATTGCTGGTTGTGGAATTCCTTTCAAGCTCCTCTAGAATACTAAGAAAAAGTTATGCTAAGAGTAATACAGTAAAGGTGTACTCTTAAAATGTATGACAAAATCTGGATATTTATTGTAAATACACTCCACTCAATTCTAACACCTCCCAGCCAAGAAGCACATCCTAAACTTGATTTCAAGATATGCTGTCATGGGTATGATCATGCCACCCCCATAGGTCTTGATGACTGAGTATTCCTTTTTGCAAAGGTGCTGCTTCATGTAATATCCTCAGAGTCTGGAAGTGATTGTCTTGAGCAAGAGGCTGGTAATATTGGAGAAAAAGTTTCCCTCTGCAAATATACATTCAAAATTAGAAGGTTTAACCTCTCAGATTTTTGGTGTGTTTATGTGGAGAATCTTGCCTGAAGTACTAGCTAAAGGAAGAGCTTTGTAGATGATGATCTCTGAAGTCTAGGATGCCTGTTGGAAAGAGGAATTCCTCACTGTTTTGAAAAATATTCCACTAAGAGCATGTGTTGACTATTAAAGCAGAGAGTAAGTAAATGATTTCAGAAGATGTCAGGAGGAAGGGAAATCTAAGTATACTATGCCATGAAAATGCTGGCTGGCTTCGTTAGGTTTTGTCTATTTTTCGTATGTATACAATGTACGATAATGGTCAGAACAGGAAAAGAATGAAGGACATTTGATGTGCTTGATTGGCTCACCTCTCCACCACAACCATCCCCCTCACACAGAGTAACTGGCGTAGCATCAGTTCTATGGGAGGTGGATTGCTACACACATTTATATGGCAGTTAGGTTTTTATTATTTACCAGTTTACATGCACCACCAAATTTTGTCACGTTCCATTTGACAAGCAGACAGTTTTAGTTTTAAGTCTATTTAATTTTTTTCAAAGCCAGTGCTTTCCATCTAGTCTTTGGGAGGGGAAAGACACAAAGAGTGAAGTGTCTGGGAATCTGACAATTTTTATTGTTAAGAAAAATGTTAAATGGTTTTGTGTTACTGTTTCTTGTTTGAGAATATATGTCATTTGAGAAGGGGATTGTTGTAGAAATGGTGATTTTCATTTTAACCTGGAGAAATCTAGGGGAATGTTCAGACTTGAGCACTTGCCTTTTGAGTATCTACTTTTGCCTATTCAGAACTTGGCTACTAAGGATGTTGTCGTGTCATTGTTGTTTCCCCCACAAACACACATGCTTTCTATCACATATTTGTACTTCCTTGTGAAACACAGGCATTTTTACATAGCTATTTAACAGTTCTGAACAAAGCCAAAAAGTGTAATAGCAATGAAAACTGAGCACCAAGGGGTGACTGCAAAAGGGAGAGCACATCCACTAGCACTGAGGTGTAAAACCACTGTTTTACATAACAACAGAATGAGAAGAAGTTTCTAGACAGAAGCACATTTGTACCAAGCACAAAAAGTCTTAAAATGCAGTTATGAGTAGTGTGATGGAATCAGGAGACTTGGAGAAAGGTAGAGGAGAAAGTATGTCTCCAGAGCAGACTGCCGTAGAAATTGGTGGCAAGAGAAATCTGTAAGGTGATCTTTGTGGTGCACCCACGAAGTAAGTTCCCTCCGCTGCCTTTTAATTCTCACTCTCTCTCTTTTTTTTTTTTTTTTTTTTTTGGTCAGTGTGGATTAAGATGCATTGCTCTAATCAAATTATTATTGTCTCTTCACAAATAACTACAATATGTCCTAAATGCCAGTAAGGATGACTACAGAAAACCCGCAGTCCTCATATTTCAGTGCTGGTGATTTTGGGTTTGGGTTTTTTTTAATAACCTTTAATGTGGCATTCAGGGAAGAAAGTGAAAGTAGTGTAGATTTGGGCTGAAGAGATCAGTTTCTGTATTCCTTCCCAAAAGAGCAACTTGCTTAACCCATAAGTCCTGTTTTTTCCCCTGTAATTGTTTTGCCTTGCTCGGTTATCACTACAGAAAATGTGAAAGAAGGCACTGCTTGTCACATCATACAACTGCCTCTTCCCTGAAGTCTTTGAAAGGACAGATAACTCAGCAGAGCCTGTAAACTGGCTGCCCTTTCCCTTCTTAGGTGAGAGGGAGTCTAAAAGTGATGGAATTCATCACCTGAATAAGAAAAATATTTGAAAAAGCCTACTTTTTTTCTTTTTCCAAAAAAAACCAAACCACATCGAAACCAAAAGGCTTCAACCACAAATCAATACTGAAGCTATAGAATGAACTCTTTGAAGTGAATAACTGGGCATAAACCACTAAGTTTACTTGTCCATGTCTTCCATCAAGTGCCCTTGCCAGTGGTAGTCAATATTCAGTCATGCTTTCCTCCAGCACCAAAAAGGCCTGTGAATGCACAGCAAGTGCATATTCTCCACTGTAAAGAGAGATTTGAAAAGGCATATGCTCGAGTATATGTGCTACAGAATCTGTGGGGATGCACCATTTAAATCTTTGTCAACTGTCCTCCAGTTTGTTTTTGGGTTATGATCACAGCAGCCTTCTTGATTCAGTCAAAAAAGAACAATTATTTCATAAACATTTTGAAAGGATCACATAGGTTTTTTGATATGAAACAAAAAGGAAACACTGAAGCATGAATAATGAACTCTAGAATCACCACTCCGCTGCTGCTCAGGCCCAATTTCTTTTCTAAAGTGTGAGTTGAAACCCCACATCTGAAAGAAAAGTCACCAATCCACTCTGCCTATTGCAAAAAGTAAATGGTAGGTGCTTTTGGACGTTGGAGGTTGGAAAAGGTCACTAAGGACAAGTAGGCTTCTATATTTTATTGAATGTCAAAGGTATCTAGAGGCCTACCTGACGTTTTCGTTTGAGACAATATTGCTTGATTCAAGATCAGGATGTTGTCTACTGCGTTTAGGTCAGTGCATATTCAGCTTGTGTATGAGTAATTTATTTTCACATTTCAGGTGCTTCAAAATATTGAGAGTTAGGACTGTGTGGCTCTTCTTACGTTAAGTTCCACCTAGTACTTCACTGTGCAACTATTAAGATACTACAAAGCGATTTCTATTGATCTTGTAAGAGTAAATGATCTGTTTTATGAAGAAAGTGGGCACTTTTTTCTTTTGAGATTAGACTTTCCCTATGGTATTTCTCCATCTTTGCAATCTTCATTCCTCTCTGCCTGCCTGAGGGAAGAAGCTGTTATATGCTTGATCATTTTGAAATAGCGTATTTGGAGAAGAGTGTGCCTGACACCTCGGTTTCACCACAGCCAGATGTTCCTTTGCATTTTCATATGTCATATAAAGGAATTGCAGAGGTGCCAGTTGTGCTTTCAGAACCCACCATGTATGCTAGGGCTATCCATCTCTTTCTTGGGGAGTAATACCTCTCTGGTACACTGCAGAAGCACTCTTGTTCCTAGCCCTAGTAGTGATTTAGTACAATGTGACATTAGAAACAGGACAGAGAGATTTCTGCTAAAATGAAAAATTAAGAGAGTAGCTGAAAGTACAGCCCAACAAAACACAAAAGAGTGGCTGCTTTTGGAGCAAAGATGCCTTTGGGTAGCCATATGAAAACATTGCAGGGATATTGTCTTTATGGGTTATGAAAAAGCCTAATTCCTCCTACTGTTTTATTTTCTCATTTTTGTTTTGCTTTCATTCATCTATTAAACCATATTTGAAGTAATGGCTCTTTTCAAGAATAATGTTCAAGAAATTAACACCAGATATGTGCAAAAAACCAAATAGATTTCCTAATCTGAAGAAGCCTAACTGTATCCTGGTTAACCTGCTTGTTGTTGTTACCACTATATACACGTGGATAATAATTCCGTCTCTACTAGTATTTGAAGACAATGGTAGTTGGTAAATTAAGTGAATACATTTTGCCCACCAGCATGTATCATGTAAGAATTCTTGGGTGTGGGCATGAATCAGGAAGGGAGGAAAGTCTGTGAGGTGACCTGTCAGCAGTGCCAAGTAGTAAAGTATTTCTTCTAGTTATTCAGAAAAGAAATAAATAAAGCAGCATCTTAAAATTTTATTTCAAATTTATTTAGTCTAGCATTTGCAAAACTCTTCTTTTGAAGAAGTGTAGAGACTTGGGATAAAAAAAAGAGATATTTTATTACAGAAGGATTTGGCAGTGTTGTTTCACCAACAGTTGTGTGTGACTCACTGTTGTGTGGCGTTCTGTGTGTTTTTTCATAAGTGTGATTCCAGTAATGAATACATTGAGAACTTGGGTTTCTGTGTTAAATGCTCTTGTTCCTCAAAGCATAAATCAGCTCGAAGTCAGAAAAGAGATACATAGGTGTAAATAGGAAAGCTCCTGTTGAAATAAATTCAAATTTGCATTGTAAGTAAAAGATATAAATTTAACCCATTAAATTCTTCTCTTTGTCAGTGCTTATGATACAACTGACCATTAGTATTATTGCCATGATTTATAAGTGTAACTCTGATTTGCTGCCTTCCAATTGATTCCTCTGGCTTGCAATGTACATGCCAGTGAGAAACACTGTAGCGTAGTGCCATTTTTTTTGCTTAAAAAAAAGGAGAGAACAATCGACACCCTCTAAATAGAAGGGGTTAACTCTGTGTACTGACTTCTGATACAAGTGAGAAAAGAGATGTAAAATTAAGAACTATCTACTCCCCAACTGTTTTATTTGAAGCTTCTCCAGATATCAGAAGTAAATCTTGGAGTACTGGAGTGTTTTATTCTCTCACTTATTTCTTTACTGCCTGCTACTTTCTTTATGTCAGGTGATACATTTTATATAAATCAGTTGGTTTCCATTATAAATTAAGGAAAGTCAGGATGATTATGAAAAAAAAACCAAAACCAAAACAGCAACAACCAAAAAATAATCGAACCAACAAAAAACCTCAACAAACAAACAAAACCCACAAAAACAAAAAAGCACCCCAAAACACAAAAAAACCCCACCAAAACACAAAGGAGACCTTTTCAGGAGTACATTTAAAAATCAAAATAAACTTCAGAAGAAACTACATTCACGTAAAGGTAATAGCTAAACTTTTGTTCCAGAAACTGTGTAACACTGCGTAATACAAGTAACACTGTGTAACACTACGTAATACAAGTACGTCCCTTTCTATATCAACTTAAAAATATGCTCAACTGTTGAAAGAAGGAAGTAAAGAATTGCATTTCCTCTGTGTACAACTCCTGAAATGGTCACACATTTTCAGTGGTATCAGTATTGTGATAGTATTGCATTTAGGCCACAGCTAGTGTCATGATCTCATACGACTGATTTGATGATCTGTGATACCTTACTTAATGAAATAACTTACCCGTAATTCATAAGGGTAAGCAGGCAGATACACAACAAAGGATTAATCTTGTTTTAGAGGGTGAAATACTTCCATTAGTAAAGCTGTCTTTAGGTAACTGAAAAAGAGGAGAGAACCTGGAAATTTGCATTGTGCTGCGTTGATTCCTCTGATCTGTTTTAGTAGGAGCAGAGACAAACGTTGTCTTTTCTGACCTCTGCTAATGCATGTTCAATATACAGATATTTTCATTAACGTGATTTTCTGCAATTCTGCCTTGTCTGAATTTCTAGTCATTGAGTTTTGTAGGAGACTGCTTCATTGAGATCAACATGAAAATGAAGCATGTGATTAACTGTAATAAAAGCAGCTATACAAAATATTTGTGATGGCACATACAAGAAAACCAAGTGAAAAAAAATTTTTTAAAAAATTATTAATTAATTCCAGAAACTATCCCTTAATTGAGTTTTGTCTCTGAAAGTATGGTTTTATGCCATCACCACCAAACTCAAACCACTTTCGATATTGCATTTTAGCTCATAGTTATAAAAAAAAAATCTGGTATATACTTAATGAAAGATGAAGTCTAATAGTCCGTATGGGCTGCTCAATACATTATATGTATTAGTGTAGTGCAAAAAGCAGAACTCGAGTTATTTTAAGCATCAACGAAGTTAAAATATTATCCAGAACATGTCTTCATTTGTAGAAACTGTATCTTCAATAGTATATAATGATCTGTTCTACTTGCCAATAGACTTAAGTAACTGTAAGAAGAGTGGAGTTACAGTTTATATAGACTCAATGTATCATACTTCTGTGCATATGATACCTAGATGAAAATATTTCAGGGTGTATTTTCAGGAGCAAATATTCCAAATTCAGGTTCACATGCTGACACACTGACCCAGACTTCTGCTATCACAACTGATAATTGCTGTATGACTGTATTTAGTAATCTCAGTATGCCTGAGGGATGGATCTTGGTAATTAGCAGAGCATCGATCTGAAAGTTTACCATTTTAAAGGTTTAATCAGTCACAGTATAAAAATGTTTGGACAGTGTACATGTTGGGAGGTTTAGAAAGAGGATGCATGTGTCATGTACAATAGAACAAGTTTAACCTTTTTAGCCTAGAAGTGATTTTCTTAGTATTGTTCTCTGGAATTTCCCTCTTTGAATCAATTGAGATGATTTATCTTTCTGTTCTGAGCTGACAATGACAAAAAGCACAGGACTTCAGGAAACCTGAAGGGTTTCGCTTTGTAGATGATCCCCATGAGAAAAACATGAAGAACCTTTATAAGGAGGAAAGAGTTTTGACTTCATTTCCAGTTCAGCTGATTGAAAAATACTGAAGTTTTTCTACTGTGAATTAATTATGTCCCATTTGTGAGAATATATGGATCATCAGATTTTAATCTGTTCTGTCTGTTATCGTGCTTCTGAGATTTATACTGAACCTCAAAGTTCTAGAAGAAAGTAATATCTTACTTTTCACATGGTCTACGTAGAATGGAGAAAGTTTGCTGTTTCTCAGTATATGGTGCTATAAAGGTTGCTGAGACTTTCGGTCAAATGGCTTATAAGATTAATAATATGCCTGTTCCTAAGCTTTTTATCTCTATTTCAGTAATTCAAATACAGCTGTGTTTTAGGGCTGGTATATTTTTTCACAGTATGGTAGACATTTGTTTGCTTCAGGCCATTTCCTTGCAGGCAAACTGTTTACATTACAAACATTACAAACAGCACTAAATTGCACTCCCTTGAGAACAAGCAAGTATGCCAGGAGAACCAGGAAAAGGTGTGACTGTGGCTTGCACTGATAAGAGGGAGATTAATATTAGCAGCATGGGGTAGTGGTGATAGCTAGTATGTTCTGAGTTCTGTCACTCTAAAATCTGCCTACAACATTTGGTAAACACTTAGAAAAAGAACCATTCTGTATTTGAGGTGATGCAGAAACACACTTTGGTACATCCTGCAACCTCGGCTCTAAAATCATCCAGAATGGGCGATGTACTGGGAAGCACAACGTAGATTAGAATATATATATTCAGATAGTCTATTGAAAAATTATGCTAGGATAAAACATCATCGGTGAGGATTTAATGGACAGGCAGAGTAAGAATTTTATCACTGAGCTGATGCTGTTGCTGTTCCCGTAAGCACCTTCCTTCAAACAGGTTCAGTGCTTCTCAGGACTCAAATGGTCCTTCTCCTGCATGCCTGAAGGGGCTTGCCTGCGGGCATGTTCAGAGCACTCCCACAAAGCTTGCAAAGATGACTGCTTTTTCTGAGTTAGAGGATAACAGGGCAGGACAGCAAACTTAGGCTAGATATAGGAAACCATGGTTTTCTTTTTATTCCTTTCTGTCTGTGACTGAAGGAATCAGGCATATCTTGCCTGCCAGGAGAAGGACCAATGCCTTTTAGCTATGGCCACGTTTATGCTGAGCATGCTTCTCCTCTCTGGCCAAACAAAGCTCAGAATCTTTTCTGCAGCATGTCTTGAGCAACAGGTATTGAAAGCACCAAGTTAAACTTATAGTTTTGACACTTAAGGCAGACTTTAGAGAGGTGGGTTCTGTTGATTTGAAAGATAACTGTTCTGCCTGCCAAAGACACACAACATATGAAAGACACAGCCTGAATTGTTTAAGAGTTATGTCCTTTCAAAGTAAGTCTCAGAGCTACGAATTACAGGAAGAAAAGCGCTAGCTTTTAATCCGGAGTAAGTTGTCTGAGGTTCATCAGAGAGAGCTGTTTATAATAACTGTCTGTCATCTGAATTATTTTTGGCAATAAAATTCTGTTTGCTCAGTGTGCAGATTGCCATTTTAAAGGCATCTAACTCCCCCCTATTCCCATATGACTGATGGAGGGTGTGAATTTTGGTGGTGAGAATCAGTCATTTCACTGCTTAACAATGGTATCCCTAAGCTTCTCCTTAGATGTGTCCCTAAACCCTTTATTTATTGGCATACTTTTAAATGGATGAGTCTATATATATGGACTTCAGATGGATCCTAGTGCTCCACTTACTGCTTTTTTCACAGAGTCACAGAATTGTTGAGGCTGGAAAAGACCTCTGAGATCATCAAGTCCAGCCTATGTCCCACCACCACATCGGCCAGACCATGGCACTAAGTGCCACATCCAGCCTCTCCTTAAACCCCTCCAGGGATGGTGACTCCACCACTTCCCTAGGCAGTGCATCCCAGTGCCTGAGCATGCTCTCCGTGAGGAAGGGCTTCCTGAGATCCAGCCTAAACCTGCCCTGACGCAGTTTCAGACCGTGCCCTCTAGTCCTGTCACTCATTGCCCGGAAGAAGAGCCCAACCCCCACCTGACTACACCCTCCCTTCAGGCAGTTGTAGAGAGTGATAAGGTCCCCCCTGAGTCTCCTCTTCTCCAGGCTGAAC